>NC_133326.1:407633618-407933618 GCF_042186555.1 Aquarana catesbeiana | reverse complement strand
ATGGGGGCCTTACAGCTGGCTAATGGGACTACATAGAAGAACCTGGGGGTAAAGGTCCATCCACCGATTCCCCTTTAAACAGGGGTAAAGGGTAAAATGTAGAAGGTTAAGTAATAAAAGACTCCTCTCCCATATAAAATATTAAAACAGAGATGACCACACTGAGGTGGAATAGATAAGGGGTCCCAGGACCCACATCCCCCTTCTTTCTGTAGGTGTTGCTATTCCTATATTTTGAATTTAATTTAAATTTCTCTCCTTTGATCTGGATATAATCCATTTCCCTGTATTTGGGTGCATGTCTTATATAGGATTTGTAATTAGTTCATCCCCTTCATAGGGATACATATATATACATGGTCCCCCTTTGTTATAAACCCGATTGGGGCACAGGGGGTACCCTGTATACAGGTATTGAGATTAGTTTCCTAAAATATGAAGTCCCCGATATATATATATATATACAATGGCGATATATGATAATACCTACTCCTTAGCCTATTACATTAGTTATTAATCTGATCGGGGGATGGTAAAATTGATAAGGCTGAATGGTGGGGATATCTAGCAATCGTAATTAACCATTCTAGACATGGAGTGGTAATACACAAAATCTACCTATAGGGGTCTCACCCCATGCTGGTTTCATTGGTTTCCCCTATGATTTTATAATTCAGCTCTATGGACTAAGGAAGTGGTATATCCCAAATGAATAGTTTGAATGAGGCGGAAAGATAACAGTACATGGATTAACCTTATCATTCTTGTATAAGAGCATATTGTGTTAATATACATGTCTGCCCCTTATGATGGCAAGCTGGGATATAAGGTTTCATACTTTATTAATTCTTTAAAACCCCTTAACCACAATGAGCCAACCCGTTAGGAAAGGATCTGTAATACAAGCAAACAATCCTCCCATGGGAGGAGCAATGTGGAAACTCGGTATGCCCGCTTGCCTACATATAGCTGAGTATGAGGTACGCTAGCTACGCCTTTGATAACGTCGATGACGAAACGCGTAAGTCGGAGCTACGCGATTACGTCACACGCGGAAGCGGAAGAGAGTGTGGAACGCAGCTGAGGCGCACGCCGCTCAGCTGATGGCTTTGGCGTCCACGAGCTCTCTCTGCGCTTACCATTATACGCAGTGTGATTTTCTGGTTTGGTTTTTTTAGTTTTTTAGTTTATTTACTTTTATATATTAGCCCGAGTTGTTGGGCAATCAATTTTTTTAATAAAGAATTTTTAAAAACGTAATACACTACGGGAGCCCTGTTTCCTTTCCTATATGGATGACCATACTACGGATCGGTTCTGTGTCTGGAGCGGGAGTACCCAGGAACAACCTCACTGGAATCAAGGACACCATACCAAGGTTTAATACTACATGCCTACTACCCCTGCAGGGGTGCAGGGAGCTGGTGAGTGGGGATCACCGCAAGCCACTGGATACTAGCTGGTTATCTGCACGAAAGTCACCAATTATAAAGAACACTGTTGGAACACTGTTGGAACACTATAAATTCATTTCTTTGCTGGAACTTTATATACACATATATATTTTTGGAACTGTATTTTATTTATATATTTTTTTTTGGAATTGGAGTTTTTTTCTTGGAATTATCTATATATATATATTTTTTTTTTTTTTCTCATATGTGGCCTAGATCCTCACACCCGTATGATTTTATAATATTTTTTCACTAATCACCCACATGGAGTATTGATTATTTAATACACCTCCCATCACCAACATTAACGTTTTTGGATGGTTGGAGGGTATTGAACATATGCTTGTCGGGTCTATGAGCTCTCACCTTTTATGTATTGATGAATAATTGGTTTACTACACAGAATGTAGAGGGGACTTCTACAGATTAGATCCCTTTCACACAAGAAGTGGGGACACTTTTATGCATAAAAGTTTTTTCTTGCTGCTGAGCGGGAGCCCTTAATTACATATTTAGTACAACTGATCACAATAGATACCCCATTATAGGTAGCGCCACTTACCCCTATCTTAAAATTCTCCAGGGGAGGGATAATGCTACACACTCCTCAATTCTGACTAAAAAAACAGAAGCCAGGATGCCTCTGCCAAACTCAATTGTCATTAAGCCATGAATATGAATATTTTGGTGCCCACGTAGCTGCCTTGCAGAAAGTTTCAGACACTCGGCCTGCTGCCACTCTCAAGGTTGAGACCCTTCTAGTGAAGGGTGCCATGATTCTCGGCCAACCCTTTCAACTTGTAGGCCAAGGAGATAAGCTTTACCAACCAAGAGGCAATAATCTTGCTGGAAGCCGTAAAATCATTATGTGTTCCACCTGGTATGACAAACAGATGTCCCAACTTCCTGATGGCAGAAGTCATCTTGATTAAACATTTTAAAGCTTGGCCCATATCCAATGAGCTAATTTCTTGAGTACTCCCCAAAAGGAACGTAGAAGGACAACCTTTTGTGTGATATGGACTCTGAAGGTCAGTTCAGGCACAAAATTCAAACATTGGCATGAGTACCACCCTGTCTGGGAAGTATGCGAGTATGGGTTCTTTAAATCCCAAAGTCACCAATGCTGACTCTCTTATGACTGATGTTATTGCCACCGGTAAAGAAGTTTTCAGTGAAAGGTACCACAGGGTGATTGAAGGCATCTTATGCAATAATGTCCAACAGCAATAGGAGATCCCATTTCAGAAACAATTCGAGGTTTCAACCAAATTTCATCTTGAAAAACAGTATAATTAGGTGTTGGATGCCCACTGTATGCCGGTGAGATAGCCGAAATGTGTGCCTATAGCATACTTACGCATAGACCTAAATCAAGCCATGCCTGTAGGCATTTCAGAACAGACTTCTGAAGAGTCCAGCGTAAAATCTTGATCAGCAATAATACTGGGAATTTATGCCATATTCTACTATAGGCATGGTTAGCGCAGTCCTTTCTTGTTTTCATAAGAGTATTTACAATCTTCACAGAGCATTCAAATCCATTAGCCTCTGCCTCTCTAGACCCAGGCCATAAGCCTGAGCCTGTTGGATGCTGGATGAATGGGACCTTGGGGAAGATTTGATCTTACATACAGAAGGAGTCAATCCTGGACACTTATAAGGATGAGCAAAGGGTACCACGGCCCCTTTGACCAATCTGGGATTATCCCCAGAACTGTCACCTTCCTCCTACACAGCCTCAGCTGGAAGCTGAGAATCAGAGGGAGCAGCAGAAAGACATAAGCTGTCTTGGAGATCCACTCTGCAGTCAGCACCTCCACCCTGATTGCTTGCAGATTCTGGGCCCTGGAATGGAACTTCAGAAACTTGGTGTTGACTGGGGATGTGACCGGTCTACCTCTGGAAGAAAAATACCAAGCTCTGTTAGTTCTCTAAGCCTCGCAGTAGTCTAGACCATTCATTGTCGTCCAGACTTGTGCTGGACAAATAGTTTGCCTGAAGATTCTTCTGACCAGGCACATAGGCAGCAGATAGCTGCAGAAGATTGACTTGGACAGATTTTAGAATTAGAGAAACCTCCTTCAGAAGGGAGAGACCGAGCCTTGTTTCCAGATGTAGACCACAGTCGTTGAGCTGTCCAACTTTACCAGGACAGGTTTACCCCAGAACATTGCAGATGATTTCGTTTCTTCAACCATAAGTTTAGGCCACTGGTCCAGAAACCCGACTTGAATGGGAGCGAGAGTTAAAATGAGCCTACCTGAGCTGCTGGAGCAAGGCAATTACTATGGCTCAATCTGAGACGTGAAGGATGAAAGATCTCCAAATATGGCCTAAAATGCTTGCCTTAATGGACTACGTGTCAATCATCAAAGCCGTACCTATGTCCACAGAGGAGCCACATAGTGCCCATAAGGCATGTATGGGTGGCACAATCCCAAAATAACAGAAAGCATCCTGACGTGGAACTCTTTACTGACTTCTTGGTTTATGCGTTAGATTCCCAGTTTTTCCTGGACTCCCAGCCAGAAATGCAGAAGCCAAGCTCTCTGGAATGAGAGTGAGCGTGGAAACTGACTCTTGAGTTTAACTCCTTTAACTCAGCAAACATTCATCTTGAGGCAGGAAGCCAAACCGACCACTATTAAATTTAGGCTTGACCTTCTACGATCAACAAAAATGCAGTGATAGCCTTTGTCCTTGAAGGCCACAACATCTTCTGATGGTAAGGTCATGTATATGGCCAATCCCACAAGGGACACACACTGACCAGAGGGGTAATCCCAACCCCTGGACATCTTTCAGTTCAAAAGGGCATAACTTTGACATCCTGCTGAGACAACGTACTCCAATCTTGTAAAACGAGCACCTGATCCATCTAACATATGGACATTGCCAAGCTGTCCTGTGGAGGTAATTAAAATATTTCCAAAGCTTCACTTCTACTCAAAGGCATTTTACCAACCTTACCAATCTGGACAAAGGTCGTCCTCATCTTCCTGTTCAGAGGAAACTGAAGTGGATTGATTGGCTAGAGAAGGCCCTGAAAAGAAGACTGGATATTGCCAGAATAGATGGCCCTTGCCGAAGATGAATTCAGCAATTCCTTTAGAGTGTCTTAACCCTAATGCTTAATTGTTAAAACTTGGTCACCATCATCTTAATCACAGCCTGCCTGAACAAAGTAGGAATCACATGTTTATTCACCTCTACTTGGGAAGAAGCTGACAAGGCTAATTTGCCTGAGGAGGTTCAGAGACTACTCATTGGCACCATATATGACCCCTCCACAGAGTATTGACCACATGCTTAATGAATGTGACAACTGGTTAGGTGTTGTCATCATCCTTAGCCTAGGTTGCTTGAACAAGGTAACATTCTTGTAGTCATGTTCGTCTGTCTTCTCTTTGGAAGAATCTGAAGCAGATTGGAGACTGCTCGGTAACTTTTTCACAGGGTGAGTGAAAACACTCCTTTAGAGTGTATTGACCACAGGCTTAATGAATTTGACAACCTGTTAGGTGTCGTTATCTTTATCCTTGGTTGCTTGAACAAAGCAGAATTCATGCAGTCATGTCCATTCGGAAATTCGGAAAATGGGCTGTTTTGCTTGGTATGGCTAGGCAGCTTCTCATTGCCAGAGCAGATAACCCTTTCAAAGGGTGAGCAGAAACCACTCCTTTAGAGTGTATTGACAATGTGTTTATTGAATGTGACATCCTATTGTGTCATCCTTATCCCTGGCTGCTTGAGCAAGTGGGATACATACTGTCATGCCCATCCCTGTATTCCTCTTCTAGAGTCTGAAGAGGGATGTTTGCTTGGGAAAGCTATGAGACTGCTCCTTGCCAAAGAATTGAACCCCTTCACAGGGTAAGTGGGAATAACTCCTTTGAGTGTATTGGTCACTTGTTTAATAAATAAGACAACCTGTTAGGTATCATCATCCTAATCTCTGGTTGCTTAATTAAAGCAAGATTCACACAGTCATGTTCATCCACATCTTCTTTATTAAAGAGCCTGAAGAGGGTTGTTGGTTCTGAGACTGGTAATTACCAATAGATAACCTTTCCACAGGGTTTTGCATGCCAATTAAGAAACCAGCCCATAAAAATAATTAAATACAGTAAAATAGTTTGTTTAGTAACAAACCTTAAGGGGTTAACCACTGCTAGAGGGAGACTGAAGCCTCCATCTACAGCCCTGATTCACCAGGTGGTTAATGAGCTAAACCTTGCTCTGCCAGGAATCGGGACATAATGAAAAATTTTGTTCAGAACAGCAACAATAAGTTAGGAATTTGCTAATAGTCTGCAATGTACACAAACCAGGGGAATTGTAGACCTCATAAACATGCTCCCCTCCCCCCCTGTTTTTTTTTTTATGAAAAACTGGAGAGCACATAGAAATATAAAAGGATACCCCATACCTCAACAGGCCATGGCTGGCCCAGTAGTCATCCACAGGTGACTCCTCTACCTCCTCTGGAAATGCTGGTCTTTTGAGGGGGTTGGCATTAATGGCACAACATGAGCAAAAGCAAACATAAAGCAAACATGAGAAGCCACCAACAGGTTATTGCCATGTGTGAACAGACAAAGTGTTACTCTGTGTACCTGTTATGCAGAGTACTCCCTGTGGAGGAGCTCAGGCCATGCATAGTGGCTGCAGGGAGCAAGGCACAATACCCAGCAATGCAGCATTCATTTGGATACAAAGCAGTTTTCAAATTTAGCTCACCTATCTTCCGTCACCAGACCGTAAACACCGCTACAGCGCGGGTGCGCGTGCATAGGGGAGACTCTGCCAACACCGCTGCACACTTTACATGGACCCAGCGGACCCCAGACAAGGCTGTTAGCCCTGATAAAAGCCGCCCCGAGGACCAGCAGCAGGGATTCCTGGATTATGGGCAAATTAGCTGAGACACCAGGGACTGTATCCAGCCTAATCCACACGCATGGACGGACGGCCAGCCCTTTAGACCAGCCAGGTAGAGGAGCACACCTAGGTCTTGCGCATAGGAGGAAAAAAGGAGAACGCTGAGGCTGTAGGTGGGCTCAAATTTATATGAGTTAAGTCTTGGAGGCATGGGGGGGGGCAGAGCCTATACCCCAGCTGTGTTGCCATGGAGCCGTCAGGAAAACTCCAATAAGCATATATAGATTGGTTTGCGCAAAAGTTATAGCGTCTACAAAATAGGGGATAGATTTATGGCATTTTTATTATTTATTTTTTTACTAGTAATGTTAGGGATTTTTAGCAGGACTGCAACATTGCAGCGGACAGATCGGACACCTAACTGACATTTTTGACACTTTTTTGGGAACCAGTGACATTATTACAGTGATCAGTGCTAAAAATATGACTGACATTGTACTAATGACACTGGCAGGGAAGGGGTTAACATCAGGGGCGATCAAGGGGTTAACTGTGTTCCCTGGGTTTTTTTACTAACTGTATGGGGGATGGGCTGCCTGGGTTAACACAGAGATTCATCTTCCTGCATAGCAGAAAGACAAGATCTTACTGTTATCCCCGTCAGAATGGAGATCTGCCTTGTTTATTTTGGCAGATCCCTGTTCTGTCCCTGCGGGGAACGTTTGCAAGCGGCTGGCGGACATCGAGTCCACCAGACCCACTGATTGGCTGTCCCGCTGGCCAATCAGTGTGCACACATGCCCACAGAAGCTAGTGCATGAACCGCCGTGCCGGTACGGCGATTCGCGCAACCAAGCCACCTTGCAGCAGTATAACTGCGGCGGCTGGTCGGCAAGTGGTTAAAAGGACAAGAAATCTGACACATAAATCACCTCATATAAAATTACACTTCACTACACAATATGTAAAAAAATGTAATTGTTCACTTGTAAAGATAAGCCCATGATGGGGAGTTAATAACTTTGCATACACACTTCTGATTGACATGTGATTGCCCTTCCCCCATATAAATAAATAAATAAATAAATAAAAACACTGTATTGACCCTTGAAAACTTCTAACCTTCTAACTCCTTTGCTGCCAAAGCATTTTTTTTCACACATAAAAAAAAGTGCATTTTTGGCTTATGAAACCTAAAACAATAAATATTGTCTGAAAGCAGAGGACCAGTATAAAAAAATGTTATGATGCCTATGTTACATAAACAATAATATTGCTGTCTATGTCACTGAAGATTCTTCCTCTCTTTCTGTCTAAAAGACTATCATCATTGAGATAGAAAGTAAAGGAAAAAAGTATTTTTTTCAGTTGACACCGAAAGGTTTTGGCTTTAGGTATACTTTAAAGCCCATGTGAACTGGAGCTCTTAAATCACCATGGAGTATGAGTTTTGCAAATTACAAAACTATAGGTCTGGCTTGGCATGGGACCTGTCCGACTTTTGGACCAGATTGTATGTTTACATACTTTTACAACTTCTTCTCCATCCACAATTTTCAGTTTTTCCAAGTTTTCCTGCAGCAATTCTGGCTTCATGCGCCATTTTAAAAGTCCAAGAAGACCAACTGTAATAAGAAATTATTAAAAAGAAAAAACACATATAAAGATGTATGCCTCTGATTTGTAGAACTGCACATTAAAGAAATATATAAAGCACATAAAAAGTACAGTTGTAATGTAGACAAAATGTTGTAATATGCCAGTACTAAAGCAGCATAGTATTATTGCTATATTATGTCTTACTAGGTGTTGCTCTGAATATGTTCTATTCTTTCACTTATCATAAGGTAATGTTTTTTAGATAATGTATATATTTTATTTGTACTTTTGTGTAATTTTTTCCCAATGCAACTTTTGCATAATTTGCAGAGCTTCAGCACCATATCACTAAATATCACACAGGCGCATTTTGTATTTAACAAAAGGGAAAAGTAAAATTCAAGGACAAAGATTGCTTTTGTAGTTAGGAGAACTTTGTTGTTCAAGCACAATGCACACAGAAAAAAAAAATCTGTTATAAATTGTTAGCATAACATTTAGATGAGATCGTGTCAGGTTTTTGCCCTCATAAATCAGCATGAAAGCAACATTTTCACAAGTGTTTGATTCCTAAAATTTAAAATTACTTTCTAGCCTACATAAGTGTTAAATGAATTTGTAGTAAGCACAAATGTCATTTAAAGTATCCAATGTGTTTGTGGTAATCTGGTGATTATTGAGAAGAGGTGACTTTTTATTATTCATTTTTCATTTGGTTATTCATTAATCTTTTCTCTTTTTTTTTTTTTTTTTTAGGGAAAATGTGCATCAGCATCAGGTACAGCCAGCAGCAGAGTGATACACTGTATATGAGATCAGGCACAGTGAAGCATATTGATACCCTGCTAGGTGGTGCCCGAATAGTTCCATCACCTCTAGCAGAGTCATAGATGCTGGTGTAGCAGATGGAGGATGTTTCTGTTGCTCTCAGTCTTAAGTATTGTTATGGATACCAAAGGTAGCTCGCTATATTTTCCCACTAAATGCCAATGTAAAAAAAAAGTATTTTTACTTAGGGGGTCTGAGGGAGGTAGAATGCCCCTTACACTGGTGGTCAGTAGTAAGAATTCAGCATTTTTCCTATTGACCAGCATTGTAAAAGGGTTTCTTCCTTTCCAAAGATCACCAATGTAAGGCACATATTTCTTACTTAACACCAACGTAAAGTACATTTTTCCCACTGACAACCAATGTTAGGAGCATTATTCTCGCTAACCATAGCTTTGTTTGCACCATCAATTACATTTTCTAACTGTCTCTCTGCATTTTCCCACAGACCACCTATGTAAGAAAAGTAAGAAATGCCCTTTACTTTAGGGGTCAGCGGAAGAAAGCATACACCCTACATTGACTGCCATAGGATGTTTTTTTTTTGTTTAACATTTAGAGGCAACAATTGGTGAAGAGCTCCAGGGTTTCTGACTAATGTGGAGAAAACATAACTTTTCCCAGAATCTTAAAAAGTTCTGCCTTGCTCCTGGAGCCCGGGGGGGAGTTGTAGAGGTCTGTGTGGGAAAAGCCCCATTCCTAGGTCCACATCTTACCTGATTGCCAGATCTCATTATTAGTCTCAGCTTTTTGAAGGCTTTTTTTAAATGCAAGCTGACTGATGCTCAGGACTCTATCTCTCTGCTGTACAAGCTAGTTGCTACAGTATGTCAAAAGGCTGACTGCTGACAGAACATAAAAAGTGCTGCCTGTTTGATTTAAAGGAACCCAACTTGTGGCACCCTGTTAGTCAGGACAGGCAGATTTTCTGCTCAGCTGATGTTTTGTTTGTTTTTTTAATACAGACTTGCTGCACAAAGCCCTCCTAAATTAAAAAGGTATTTGTTTGCCACCTAGCTGAATAAAGTGCAGGGCAAACCTGCCTAGAGTGTTCCTATGTCATGTATGGTTTACCGCTGCCAATACAAAAGAAAAAAAAGTCTAAGCAGTGTTGTAATGGACTTACCATTTTGTGTCAGTTTGGTAGAACATACAAGGGTTGAAATTGAAAAAGAATCACGTGAGCTAACAGACAACCCTCCAGAGCTGCTGTTGCTTCTGCTGAATGTTGAGCCCTTAGTGTCCATTTGATGACGAGTGGATGGAAGGGATAAATACGTGCTGGCATCTTCCATCTTCTTGCTATCACCCTAGAAATGGTACCCCATAGGTATAAATTATAATGTTTATTCAAGTATTTAATTAATTGGAGTTCTCACACCAGTGTTCTAATAGATGGCTATGTAATACATGTAAGTGCAATATGTAGAAACACTGTGCATATCAGCTGGTGGAATGCAAAAGTCAGAAGGCTGCCAATTAGTAGAAAACCATGCTGTCTCTGAGTTTGAGTCAGATACAATAGATCACCATACTCAATGGGGGTTATTTACTAAAGGAAAATCCACTTTGCACTGCAAGTGCGCTTGGAATTAAAGTCGCTGTAGATCCGAGGGGGACATGCAAGGAAAATAAAAAACAGTATTTTAGCTTGCACATAATTGGATGATAAAGTCAGCAGAGCTTCCCCTCATTTCAGATCTACCCCTTAGATTTAGAGCGACTGCACTTCCAAGTGCACTTCCAAGTGCACTTTCAATGCACTTTCAAGTGCACTTGCAGTGCAAAGTGGATTTGCTTTTCGTAAATAACCCCAAATGGCTTTTTGTGAAGGGTTTTTTGTGTGAAACATAATATCAGATTTATTGAGTATAATATTTATTGTACATGTATTATTTGCCATCTCCAGTATGTTGACTGCACTACCAGAATTCTGAAAAGAAGGATAGCCCATATTACAGATTTGAACAGTCCTTTATCTAGTCCATTAGTTCATTCCAAACACTTCTTACAAAAACATGGGGGCATACAGTACATCAAGCTTTAGATAAAAGAAAAAGTGCCTATAAATAAACATGGTGTACTGGCCAGATAAGGCTATTGGATTTATGCATTACAAACCAAAATGTCTTTGGGAACCTAAACCAACTTTAGGTTCTCCACTCTGGCAGCTATGTCCTTCATTTGGTGTGTTCCACTGAGGGTGCAGATCAAGATAGTAGTCCGCCCTGACTCCATGTAATCCACAGAACAAATAGAGCCGGCGGTGACCGACAGAGAGAGCCGCCTATGGACAAGGAGAGGAGGAGGGTTGCACTCTGGCGCTTAAGCGCCCCCACCTCTGTGGCGCCTAGGTGCACTGCACCCCGTGCACCCCACTCAGGATCGGCCCTGAGAGAAAAATCCTTTCTTCTGTGACTAAGCCCCGTCGGTGGGGCGAAAAATGTTGGAGGAGTGGCCTGGATGGAGTTAGACTGAGGCTGCTATCATTTATTACATGCTGGGCTTGTATGGTGTGCGGTGTAGATTTTTCTCTATTTGTTTTGTGGCAAAATGTCTTTGGGTTTAAATTGGACATTCATTTATATACTGTATAAATAGAAACATTTTGTTAATATGTCTATGCAAGTGTCAGGTTCAGACCCCAGCACTTTCTTATTGCCTACTATTTAAAACTGGATCTTTTATAGAGAACTGTGGGAAAAGCTAACAATTAAATTTGTTGGACAATCTGAGAGGTAGCAACCTCCAGGATAGAAAGTAAACAAAGAGACCGACTGCAAAAGAATTAAGACCCAGCTGTCTGATCATAGTTCCATCTTGGTCACTACACTTACTTACTGTGAATCGTGGACATTCATGGACATTGTCCAGCAAATACAGAAGTAGGATTAAATCATTAGGATGGAACAAAAGACCACACCATTATGCAGAACCTCAATGTTGCCTATATACATGACATAGTATAGTAGATATAGCATAGCTATGAAATAGGATGACTGGGTGGCAATACATGCTTTAAAGTTTGCGAGTTTGCTTGAAAGTTTGTGAGTTTCTACATAAGTATGACCTAAGGCGGGGATCTGTTTTTCATGCAACCCCTAAAACTACATAATGAAACCCCATTTAACAAATGACTCAAACACATAATAGATAGCTATACATGCAAAAAGGGTCAGCCTGCAGTGACCTAGCAAGACCTAATTTTCTGACTAGGGTTCTATTTTAATTTATGGTATTTACAGAAGAAAATTATTCCAAGTTCCTGTACATGATTGTTGTAAAGTCTGACACTTTTTTTTCTAATAGCCCCCTACAGTGTTATGTCGAAATGTGCTAGTATATATCCCATAAAACTTGTTACTGACTTGTTGGCTTGTTCATTAACTTAGCTTATGCCTGATCCCATACAGCTACTATGCATTACTGACCTTTTGACTTGTTTTTCCTTGTCAAAAGAAGTTTATTGAGTATACAATGTTATAAAGATACATAAAGATACATAAAGTAAGTTTACAAGGATCTATAAAGTAAGCTCATTGTTTTACAGTAGGGTTTATATAGGTAAATATCATGAAATTTCAAATATTAAACATTGGGTTCACGTAAACCTAAATTAAAGATATATATCATTTCCTTAGTTACTTTTGTAGGTATTTAAATGATTTATACCTACTATACATATTGTTTACAAGTAGAGTGTATATAAGTCAAATAAATTCTGATAATGAGCTTTAATCGTAAGGTGGAGAAAAGGAAAGAGAAAGAAGAAAAAGGGTTGAAAGGTAGAGGTATGGTCCACAAGGTTGTCCCGCTCGTCAGTTTATTATTCTTTTTAGTTCTCTTTGAAGCCTTAGAATGGGTGTCTCTGTAAGTCATTTAATCTGTTACCATGGCAACAGGACAGAGTCATTGAAATTTGACAGGAACTGTTGTTTTATCCAAGGATGCCAAAGTTTTTCAAATTTTGGAATTTGATTTTGATCGATGGCTACCATCTTAGCATGGGACATTGTATTATTCATTCTGTGAATTGTTTCTGCTAGTACCAATGTAGGAGATTTCCATGCCTTGGCCACTGTTTGTTTTGCAGCCGTTATTAGTTGGATCATAAGTTTGAATTGAGAGAGTGTTAACCATTCCGGTTTTAGATTAAGTAAAGTTAAATATGGATCTGGTTGTATTATTTTTTTAAATATTTTAGATGCAATCACGAAGACTTCCTTCCAGAAGGTTTGGATTACTGGGCACGTCCACCATATGTGTAAATATGTGCCTATTTCTGGGCATCCTCGAAAACAAAGAGCTGAGGTATTAGGTGAATATTTTGCCACTCTAGCGGGTACAAGGTACCAGCGAGTTAGGACTTTATAATTTGTCTCCAGTGCCAAGATGTTGGGTGAAGATGACTTAGATGTGAGCCATATATTAGACCAGTCCGTGTCTTCTAAAGTTCGTCCCAGGTCCTCCTCCCACCTCTGAACGTAAGAGGGTCTATTAAGATTTGCTACTCCATATAATTGATTATAAAGTGATGAAATTGTACCTTTAGCAAATGGATCTTTTGTACAGATTGATTCAAAAATGGATAATTGGGATAATGGTGTATCCCCCTTTAGGAATGGTGTATAGAAATTTTTGATTTGGAGATATCTAAATATCTCAGAGTTTGGTAGATCATATTTTTCTCTAAGCGATGGGAATGAAAGGAATGATTTAGATGCTATGAAGTCATTTAGTGTCTGAATGCCTGATGTTGTCCAAGCTTTAAAAGAATTTGGGTAGATCCATGCCGGATAAAAGGCCGGATTTCTGATAAAAGAAAGGAGAGGATTGTGTGGAGATTGTAACTGATATTTGGTTTTTAGTTTATCCCAGAGAGATAAGAAGTGTTTAGTTATGGGATTATGAATTTTAAAGCGGTCTTTAGGATCAAGCCATAATAAATTTGATATTAATAGAGGGTCATTTTCTGAAGCCTCTATAAATACCCATAATGGGATTTCCTGTTTTGCATGGTATTTGGACAGACTGGCCAAATGTGCTGCTCTGTAGTAGTTAGTAAAATTAGGGTATCCCAGGCCTCCTTTATTTTTGGGAAGATGTAGTGTGTGTATAGGTATACGTGGTTTAGAAGATCCCCATATAAACGAAGTTGCTCTTTTTTGTACTATTCTCAAAAAATAGGAAGGAATTGGAATAGGGAGGACTCTGAATAGATAAAGCAATTTGGGTAGAATAGTCATTTTGATTGCATTAATCTTCCCTATCCAGGATAAAGGAAGTTGCGACCATTGTTTTATTAGATTTGTGATCTGTCTTAATACAGGAGGATAATTGGTTGAGAATAAGTCAGAATGAGATGCTGTTAAATGAATTCCAAGATATGGGATTGATTTTTCTGCCCATGTGAATGGGAGTGCAGCCCTAGCCGGGATCAATTCCATGTTTGTGAGTGAAATATTAAGCACTAGGCATTTCTTAGGATTAATCATAAGGCCGGATAGGGCTGCAAATCCATCAAGAGCTGGTATTAAGTTAGGACCAGAGACCTGTGGTGATGATAGAAAAAGTAATATATCGTCTGCAAATATACATAATTTGTGTGTAATACCTCCTACTTCAATGCCAGTTATAGTTTGGTTTGTTCTGATGTATTGGGCCATGGGTTCGAGTATAAGGGCAAATAATAAGGGAGATAATGGGCAACCCTGTCGGGTACCTCTTTCGATATTAAAGGCTTCAGATTTGTATCCAGCATATTTTATATAGGCTTTGGGTTTATTATATAATGCTTTGATCCATGTTAAAAAGTGGGGTCCAAAACCCCATTTTTGTAATGAATATTGCATATATTGCCAGGATACTGTGTCAAATGCCCTCTTAATATCGAGAGATAGAAAACATAAAGGGATTTTCCGTTTTTTAGCAATATGTGCCAATAACACTGCCCTGTGTATATTATCGCCTGCCTGTCTATTTGGCATGAAGCCTACTTGATCTCTATGTATTAATTTTCCTATAATGCTATTGAGGCGTTTTGCTATTATTTTTGCTAATAATTTAATATCGAGGTTTAACAGAGAGATAGGCCGATAATTCACACAGGAAGTATCATCAGAAAGGGGTTTTGGGATCATACAAACAATTGCCATTAGTGTTTCTTGCCGAAAAGAATGTCCATCTAGAAGTTTGTTAAAAGTTTCAGTGAGAATGGGAGAGAGTATTTCTGAGAATGTTTTATAGTATAAAGCCGAGTAGCCGTCTGGGCCTGGTCTTTTGTTAAGTTTTAGGTCTTTTATGGCGTTAGCAACTTCATCTATAGTTATAGGCTCATCCAAACTGCTTTTTTGATTCTGAGATAACTCAGGTAAGGTTATTTTTGAGAAGAAGGATTCAGCTTCTGTAGGATTAAATTCATTGTTTGTCTTGTATAAATTTGCGAGATGTGAGTGAAATTTATGGGCGGCACAGTGGTGCAGTGGGTAGCACTCTCACCCAGCAGTAAGAAGGGTCGCTGGTTCGAATCCCAACCACGACACTACCTGCCTGGAGTTTGCATGTTCTCCCTGTGTCTGCGTGGGTTTCCTCCGGGTACTCCGGTTTCCTCCCACACTCCAAAGACATGCTGGTAGGTTAATTGGATCCTGTCTAAATTGGCCCTAGTATAGGTGTGAATGTGAGTTAGGGACCTTAGATTGTAAGCTCCTTGAGGGTATAGGCACTGATGTGAATGTATAATATATATGTAAAGCACTGCGTAAATTGACAGCGCTATATAAGTACCTGAAATAAAATAAATAAATAAAAATTTATGGACTATTTTAACTGGATTACAAGTGTAAACATTTTTTGATAATTTCAAACGTATTGGTTTGAAAGATTTGTTAGTTGAATTTAATGCCCGAGCCAAATATGTACCTGGTTTGTTTGTATTCATGTAGAAATTGTGTTTGGAGCATTTGAGGGATTTATCAACTGACTCAGTGAGAAATAGATCGTATTCCAATCTAGATTTTTTCCAGATGAGATTTTGTACTCTGAGATGGATTATCTTGAAATGATATGTAGGCTGCATTAAAATTGAGCTCTAGTTTTTTTGCTAGATTTTTGCGTTCCCGTTTATATAGTGCCATTTGTCTTTGTATTGTACCACGCAAGACAGGCTTATGAGCTTCCCACAGTGTTATTGGGGAGATGTCTGTTGTATTATTAATTGATATGTATTCCTTTAAAGCTTGTTCAATGGCCATCTGATGTAGTGGGTGTTTGAGCATTATGTCCGGTAAGTACCACGTTGGGTCATGCGCTTTTGGTATGGCTGAGGCTATAGTAGTGTATACTGCATTATGGTCAGACCACGGAATCGGAATTATATCTGATGCAATAATTTCTGGTATCATTCCTATTGTTAGAAAAATATGATCTATTCTGGTGAAGGTTTGATGAGGGTGCGAGAAATAAGTGAATTTTTTTTTTCATTGGGTTACTTTCTCTCCATGAATCTACCAGATTGTATTTGGAAAGAAGTTGAGAAAAAAGGTAATCTAGAGGTTATTTTGGATGGTGTAAAAGGTGATTTATCTAGAAATGGGAGGAGGACCTGGTTCGAATCCCCACACATTATCACTGTTCCTATTTTGTGTGTATTAATCACTTGTAATATATGTGAGAGGAATGGTGTAGGTTGTTTGTTAGGAGCGTAGTAGGAAATCACCGTGATTGCTGTATCCATTATATAACCCATGAGTATCAGGTATCTACCTTCTGGGTCTTTAATTTCTGATGATAAGGTGAATGGTGTGGATCGGTGAAATGCAATTAGAGTTCCCCTTTGCTTGGTACAGGCAGAAGCCGTGTAAATTTGTTGATAAAAAGGAGAAATATATTTTGGAGTAGAATCTTTGGTGAAGTGTGTTTCTTGGAGGCATACTATGTGAGCCTTCTTGTTATGGAAAGTACGGAAGGCTTTGGTCCTTTTTTGAGGGACATTTATTCCCTGAACATTCAGGGAAAGTATATTCAGTGGTGCCATGGCAATAGATCAAATAGTTTTGACTTACTTTTTGTTATGCAGAGCTGACTGCGCAGATCAACCTGTGTGGACTGAAGAGATGAATAGATAGAAAAGAAACCAGTGAATTCTGGAGTAAAGAGTAAACAAAAAACATATGAGATTAGATGATACATTGTATAAATTATTTTTTGCAAGTAATCACAATTTACCCGTGAAAGAGAATAAATATCTCTCTCAGGGGAATAAGTGCCTTCGTCACACTCCCACATAATATGGTTGGGAGAATGAGGAGGGCTAATGGGGGTACACGGATCTTCCGCTTACAGGAGAGAAGTGCTATGTCAAAAGACATCAAAATGATGATTCATTAATTGGAGTGCAGAATATAGTTTTTGTTGAAATTATTTATTCCAGGGTGGTTGTATATGTTTAGTCTTGCCCTAGGCTAAATAATTCAGTTAGAAAGGTACTGTTAATAACTTTGGTATTGATGACGATAGTTTGAATTATTTTGGGATTTTAACCTTTTAGAGTAAACAATTACATATTTTATTCATATGTAACTGTTTAGATATGTTAACTCATAAAATTGAGGTTGTATTGCTTCAGATTAGAATAAACAAAAACATAATTCTAGGAACTAGTTAGGTAATAATATATTTGTTTTAAGAAAAGACAGAAAAAGCTTCCATTACTTCTGGATTATTGAACATATTTGTCCTAAAAAGTAATAAATCTATTGTTATTACCTGATAATATATAACTGAACAAGAATTTCCTTATTTCACTTATATATTCTAAGGCTATATGAATCAGAAGTAATAAGAAATATAACTGGAATGTAACATGATCCCACACAGTGTGTGACTATCAGAATGCAGTTACATTCAGTTATAAATATAGGTTTTTTATAGAGAACCATCTCTTAGTATAATATATGAAGAGATATCAGGAATTAGGATGTCAATCCATTGAATCTTCTTGGTCCATGGATGATGTGGCATAACGGCCTCTTTTGTGAGAATGATGATTCCCATTTTGTTCTGAAATTTTCTGGGTGCTGCCTGAAGGTGAAGATGACGCTATTCTTCTGCGTGTGGGAGTGTTGCTGCTTGTGGGTTCTGTCAGATTTAATTTTAAAAGGGTTTGTTGTAGTTCATCTGCTGATCTGCTTCTGTAAATTGTACCTTGGTAGTTAAATCTGACTGAAAAGGGGAAGCCCCATTGATACATAATGTTGTGGCGTTGCAGTTCCATTAGTTGGGGTTTCATGGATCGTCTTTTAGTAATAGTAAGTTGGGATAGGTCAGCAAAAATTTGATAATTGTGTCCTTGAAAATTAAGTTCCTTTTTTTCTCTTGCAGCAATTAGTATTTGTTCTTTCGTTCTGTAATAATGAAATTTTGTGATTATATCACGTGGGGGTCCATCTTTCTTTTTGGCTGTGAGGGCTCTGTGTACTCTGTCCAGTTCTAAACGTTCAATAGGGATATCTGGCTTTAGTTCTTGTAATAGAGCAGTAATAGTAGATTGCAGGTCTGTCACAGTTTCAGGTATTCCCCTTATGCGCAAGTTTGAACGTCTGGCTCTATTTTCGTAATCTTCGAGCTTAGTTTGAAGTATTAAATTCTCTTTTTTTAATTGTTCCAATTCTGTTATATTTTCTTGGGTTGTAATTTCAATTTCATCCATTTTTATTTCTAAGGCTGCGGTGCGGTTTCCCAGCTCTCTTATTTCTTTGGTTAGGCTTTTTGTTATTTGGTCTGAGGTTTGTTTTAAAGCCTTATGAAGCATCTTTTCAAATTGTAATAATATTACTGGGGATACTGAGGAGGCTTGTGGAGAAGTTTGTGAGAGGATTTCTTCTGTATCTGACTCAAATGGAGAGTCTTGCTGTGACATTTTCTGTCTGTGAGAGCGCCCTGATGCTGTATCTTGTGAGGTGACTGGAGCTGCTTCAGCTGCAGTGAGTGCCTGTGAGCTCTTTGTGAGGTGATTTTTATTTCTGCCACGGTTTCCTCCCAGTACCATATTTCCTGCCCAAACTTTCACAGTTTGTTCCCTGGGGCAAAAAGGTTCAAATGGATACCTTTTGAGCCTGCAGGCTCCGCTTTGTCCTTCTCTTCTCTCCTCAGCGGTGTGGAGCTCTAACAATGCATGTCTGCTCTGCTAGGCTCCGCCTCCTGCCCCTCTTTTGACTTGTTTTTCAACTACAGACTGCTTGTTCCCTATCTGCTTAATTTGCTGCCTGATCTCTGCTTGTTCTCTTCCTGCTGGGGCAATCCACAGGGCTGCAACCTGGCATTATCATGCAGCGAAACCTACATCATCTGCTAGGGAGATCTCCTTTTGTATTCCTCCAGCTTACTACTGAGTGAACCTTTATACAGCTTTAGTCCTTGCCTCTGAGCCTGATCCCAGACTGTGACAATAAGCTTACTTGTATGTACTAGGTACAAGTTTTATGTAAGAGTTTATTACCTTTTACTTTGGTAGCAAAAACTCCAACTTAAAGTTTCTGGTAACTTTTGATCAGTCCTTCACAATGGCTTGGAGAAATTTTAGCCCATTCCTTTTTACAGAACAGCTTCAACTCAGATACTTTGGTGAGCTTCCTCACATGAACTGAGCACTTCATGGCTTTCCACAATGTTTCTATAGGACTAAGGTCAGCACTTTGACTCAGCCATTCCAAACATTAACTATTGCTTCAACCATTTTTTTAGTAGTGAATGATACACTTTCTATTGATTTTCAGTTTGGCATGGATGGATACCCTGATGTTTCCTCTCAGAATTTGCTGGTACCATTCAGAATTCATATTTTTTAGCAATGATAGCAAGATAGCCTGTGGGCAGCAAAGCATGGTACCACCACCACCACCACGTTTCATAGAAATGACAAGGTTCTATGATGGAATGCGGTGTTTGCCTTTTTTATCATTTTTTTTTTTCAAGCCATTTTTTTCAGTAGTTTTTATGAAATTGTACACAGACAGCAATGTACTTTTTGGACAGTAATGGATTTCTCCTTACAATAATGCCATGCACACCAATGTTGATAAATTAATAAAAATGACCATTTGCCTCTAATTCCTTATTGCGTGTACACGCGGGCAGACTTTCTAGCATCAAACGTCCAACGGTCTTTCCGACGGACTTACAACGGACTTCTGAATGAACGGACTTGGCCACGCATGAACGGATAAAGTCCGTCGAAAGTTTGTTCATTTTGAATGTGATGACATACGACGGGACTAGAAAAGGAAGTCAATCTTGTCGCTTTTATCGGCGAGATTGATACCTTGCGAGCCCCGTTGCGGGAGCCAGCGCCAAGCTGGCTCGCTCATCTGGAAAGGAAAAATGTTTTTTCCTTTCACAATGAGTGACAAGCATTGCTGACATTAAGGCCGAGTTCACACTGGTGCGGGGATCCCCGCCAATACCAGGCACTGTGTTTGGTATGAATCTTGAGGGGGAACTCCACGCCAAATTTTAAATGAAAAAAACCGGCATGTGTTCCCCTCCAAGAGCATACCAGGCCTTTAGGTCTGGTATGGATTTTAAGGGGAACCCCCTACGCCGAAAAAACGGCATGGGGGTCCCCCCAAAATCCATACCAGACCCTTACTCGAGCATGCAGCCCGGCCGGTCAGGAAAGGGGGTGGGGATGAGCGAGCGCCCCCCCTCCTGAACCGTACCAGGCCGCATGCCCTCAACATGGGGGGTGGGTACTTTGGGGAAAGGGGGCGTCCTGCGGCCCCCCACCCCAAAGCACCGTGTCCCCATGTTGATGAGGACAAGGGCCCCTTCCCGACAGGAAGAAGATGACGGAGAAGACCGGGCCAATGCCAGCAAAAGAGCGGCAAAAGAGCAGAAGATAGCGGAGGAGCCCGGCAGAAGAACCGGAGAACAGGAGAAGAACCAGAGAGTGGGAGAAGAGTCCGGAGAGTGGAAGAAGAAGCAGGATAGAACGGAGAAGTCGGAAGAGACCCCTGGAGCTGCCTAATAAATTACTTTAAAATCCTGTCTAGTGTGTTTTTTTTATTGACACATTTTCCCCCCAGGTGAATGGATAGGGGTACGATGTACCCCATACTCATTCACATAGGGCGGGGGCCGGGATCTGGTAGGCCCCCGGATTCGATAAACCCCCCTGCCCGCAGACCCCGACAACCAATGGCCAGGGTTGTAGGGAAGGGGCTCTTGTCCTCATTAACATAGAGACAAGGTGCTTTGGGGTGGGGGGGCCGCAGTGCACCCCCTTTCCCCAAAGCACCCACCCTGCATGTTGAGGGCATGTGGCCTGGTACGGTTCAGGAGGGGGGGTGCTCGCTCGTCCCCACCCCCTTTCTTGACCGGCCAGGCTGCATGCTCGGATAAGGGTCTGGTATGGATTTTGGGGGGAACCCCACGCCGTCTTTTTGGCGTAGGGGGTTCCCCTTAAAATCCATACCAGACCTAAGGGACATTGTCACCTCTTTCTCGCGCTTGCTGCAATAGGAAAATGTGTTTTTTCTATTGCAGCGAGCGTGAGATGTACAGTATCCTGTTGCCGACAACCAGCGCGCTGGAAACATTCTCGCAGGCAGGTGCTGTAGCTGCCCTTGCGTCGTATTTGGTCCGTCGGACCAGCATACAGATGATTGGTTTTCCCGATAGGAACTGGTTCCGGCAGAGTTCCAGCGGGAAGATTTGAAACATGTTTCAAATCTAAAGTCCGTCTGATTTTCGACCAAAAAGGTCCGTTGGAAGTCCGATGAAGCCCACACACGGTCGGATCGTCCGATGGATTCGTTCCGGCGGGCAAGCTCGGTCGAAAAGTCCGCCCGTGTGTACACGACATTAGACATTACCCTGGAGTTCTTTGACATCTCTTCGAGTAAGACTTGCCTTGCTTTTGATGTGATCTTTGTTGGTCAAAAACTTCTAAGGAATGTATCAATAATGTTGAACTGCCTGCATTTGTACACAATCTGCAAGACAGATAATGAGTACCATCCTAACTACATTTTGTAGCATGGAGAGTATCAATGCCTGTTTTTGGAGGTTCTCAGAAATCTCCTTTGTTCAAGCCACGACACACTACCACAAACCTGCTTTTGTCATATTCGCATAGTGAAGACCCAGATTTCTGTTCTTTTAAAAAGGTGGTTCCCTAATTCACATAAATTGACAATCCTAAAGGTTCACATATTTTACTACACAAATATGTAACTTTCCTCAATAAATAAATGAACAAGTATACTGTTTTTTGACTCATTTTTAATTAGGTTTTGATTATGTAGTTTTAGGACTCTGAAAACAGATACATTTTCAAGTAATATTTATGTAGAAATATTGAGAATTCTAAATCCTTAGAGTGCAACTTGCCATAAGAGAACCCACGAAAGATAAATGCTAAATATGATAGAAGAACACAGAAAAAGCACTGCTCAACTAAAATCTGAACTGGAGCTCAGTAGCGATGTTGAATAGAAAGCAAGTAAATTGGCAGTCATTTGCAAATTTTGCCATCACAAAGAAAATGAATAAGTGTGAAAACAGGTTTCATGAATATTTTTTTTGTAAAGCAAGCAAAATTTAAACAGTAAATGTAAATCACCATCCTCCTGGCAATATTAAGCACATATTGGTGTCAATACTGTACCTTTATTACCACTAATTCATGGACTCCATCATGCAGAGTTGTACCATCATCTTTCATAAGCTTTACATATGCCATGGCAAAGTTTCTTTCTCCTTTGTCTTTGGCTACAACGACACAATGACACAAAACACTGGTATAAAAGTTAACAATTATTTCAATATGATATTAGTAAACAATAAATTGTTACTCACATTCTTGAGATGATCGGTGTCTTAACATAAAGCGGAGGTGTATTCGTTGCATTTCTTCAATTGGGACTGCAACCTTTGGGATGAGATCAGTTTTAAGAGATGTATACATATAAAAAGTATAAATCGAAATAAATGTTTAATAATAGTATAAAAATATAAAATTAGGAACCTTGTTTATAAAAAAAAAGCACCACATGGCACTGATGTGATGCTGAGGGACGGGGAGCAATTGTATTCTTTTATACTTTCACTGCCAAGTCTTGCTCTCAACTTAACCTCGTGGTCAGATCATTTTTGCTATTGTTTACTTTTTTATCATGTTTCACAATTTTTTACCTACATTTAAATATCCCCACACAATATATTTTCTGAAAGCAAAGGAAATGTGCAAATGGTTATCAAAACAATATTTTATATAAAATAATCCACTAAAATAATTATTAACACACACAAACACAATATAACGCAATTCTTACTGAATCTAAAAGGTAAAACTGTATTGGGATAATAAATAAAAATTTATTTCTACCATTTTAAATTTTGCCTTCTTGCAAAATAAGCACCTAGAGGTTGGCTTCACACCTATGCCTTGTGATAATGCCCAATCCATAGTGCCATCCATGTGCTTTGTTGATGTGCATTGTGAGAAAATTACTTAGGGATAAGATTTTTTTCTAATGCAGCATGCCACTCATATGGTTTTTATAAACAGCTAAGAAAATGTGGAATAGACTACCTCAGGAACTAGTTCTAGCCAGCTCAGTAGATTGTTTTAAAAAAATAGGTAGATGCATCCCTAAATGCACAAAATATAATTGGATATTAACATTTATAGATAGTAACAGTAGAAATTGTTTATCCAGGTAATATCTGATTGCCTTCAGGGCTCAGGAAGGACTTTTTTCCCCCTGCTGCAGCACAATGCTTTATGTTTTTTTTTTAGTTTATTTTATGCTTTCTTCTGAAGCAACTGTGGGTATAGGGTTATGTATTTGGATGGTTTCTATTTATTTAGTTTTCCTTTTGGTTTAACTAGATTTAAAAGAAAAAAATAAACCTGATGAACTTTGTGACTACATAAACTGAAAGAAATTGGCTAATCTCTGACTTCAGAGTCTCTATTTCTAATGATGCATTTCTTCACAGTACATGCAGCTACTGAGGTCAGTGATAGTTTGTTTGAGGCTGGGTTCACACTATTGCGAATTGGATGCGGGTTTCCCCACATCCATATTGCATAGCAGGAGATTGTGACTGGCTCTCTATGGAGCCAGTTCACACATCTCCGCAGTGACTCTAGTGCGAATTGCACAGGAGCCCTGTGCTTCTTTTGGTCCATTTCAGGTCCGAATTCAGCCCAAAATTCAGGCTGAAATCAGAGCTGATACAATGAATGGAGATGCACCGGACTCCTGCTGTGAGCCGCTGTGTTCTTTAGTGTGAACCCAGCCTTAAAGTTCTTTAACTGCATTTTTATGGAATCAATATTCTTCAAAATGTAAAGTCTAAACACAGGTGCCATTAAGCTTGCCAATAGAGGAGACACAATGGTCAACCAATCTCACTATTGCCAAGAGCAACTTGCTAGAAGCTTATTTATTATGTTTCTGCCAAAATGCCGTTATATGTTATTATTATTGTAAACAGTGCAACATACTATATGTCTTCTTTTGCAGGTCTAAAGTATTTGTAATGAAGAAAGACATAACTAACTGATGTGGGGTTTATGTAATGTATGCTACTTAGGCATAGTAACTGTAAATACGGTATATGTTAATGATGACTAGGGATGAGCTGAACACCCCCCTGTTCGGTTCGCACTAGAAAATGCGAACAGGAAAAAAGTTCATTCGAACACGCGAACACCGTTAAAATCTATGGGACACGAACATGAATAATCAAAAGTGCTAATTTTAAAGGCTTATATGCAAGTTATTGTCATAAAAAGTGTTTGGGGACCTGGGTCCTGCCCCAGGGGACATGGATCAATGCAAAAAAAACTTTTAAAAACAGCCGTTTTTTCAGGAGCAGTGATTTTAATAATGCTTAAAGTCAAACAATAAAAGTGTAATATCCCTTTAAATTTCGTAGCTGGGGGGGTGTCTATAGTATGCCTGTAAAGGGGCGCATGTTTCCCGTGTTTTAGAACAGTCTGACAGCAAAATGACATTTCAAAGGAAAAAAGCCATTTAAAACTACTCGCGGCTATTGCATTGCCGGTCCGACAATACACATAGAAGTTCATTGATAAAAACGGCATGGGAATTCCCCACAGGGGAACCCCGAACCAAAATTTTTTTAAAAAATGACGTGGGGGTACCCCTAAATTCCATACCAGGCCCTTCAGGTCTGGTATGGATATTAAGGGGAACCCCTGACAAAATTTTTTAAAAAAATGACGTGGGGGTCCCCCTAAAAATCCATACCAGACACGCAACCTGGCAGGCCGCAGGAAAAGAGGGGGGGATGAGGGAGCGGCCCCCCCTCCTGAACCGTACCAGGCCACATGCCCTCAACATTGGGAGGGTGCTTTGGGGTAGCCCCCCAAAACACCTTGTCCCCATGTTGATGAGGACAAGGGCCTCATCCCCACAACCCTGACCGGTGGTTGTGGGGGTCTGCGGGCGGGGGGCTTATCGGAATCTGGAAGCCCCCTTTAACAAGGGGACCCCCAGATCCCGCCCCCCCTGTGTGAAATGGTAAGGGGGTACAAAAGTACTCCTACCATTTCACTAAAAAACTGTCAAAAATGTTAAAAATGACAAGAGACAGTTTTTGACAATTCCTTTATTTAAATGCTTCTTCTTTCTTCTTTCTTCTATCTTTCTTCATCTTCTTCTTCTTCTTCTTCTGGTTCTTCTGGCTCTTCTGGTTCTTCCTCCGGCGTTCTCGTCTAGCATCTCCTCCACGGCATCTTCTATCTTCTTCTCCTCAGGCCGCTCCGCACCCATGGCATGGGGGGAGGCTCCCGCTCTTCTCTTCATCTTCTTCTCTTCTTCATCTTCTTCTTTATCTTCTTCTCTGCTTCATCTTCTTCTCTTCTTCTCTTCTTCATTTTCTTCTCCGGGCCGCTCCGCATCCATGCTGGCATGGAGGGAGGCTCCCGCTGTGTGACGGCGTCTTCTCATCTGACGGTTCTTAAATAACGGGGGGCGGGGCCACCTGATGACCCCGCCCCCCTCTGACGCACGGTGACTTGACGGGACTTCCCTGTGACATCACGGGGAATGCCACAGGGAAGTCCCGTCATGTCCCGTTATTTAAGAACCGTCAGAAGAGGAGACGCCGTCACACAGCGGGAGCCTCCCTCCATGCCAGCATGGATGCGGAGCGGCCCGGAGAAGAAGATGAAGAAGAGAAGAAGAGAAGAAAAGAAGAAGATGAAGAAGAAGATGAAGAAGAGAAGAAGATGAAGAGAAGAGCGGGAGCCTCCCCCATGCCATGGGTGCGGAGCGGCCCGAGGAGAAGAAGATAGAAAACGCCACAGAGGAGATGCTGGACGAGAACACCGGAGGAAGAACCAGAAGAGCCAGAAGAACCAGAAGAAGAAGAAGAAGATGAAGGGAGATAGAAGAAAGAAGAAGCATTTAAATAAAGGAATTGTCAAAAACTGTCTCTTGTCATTTTTAACATTTTTGACAGTTTTTTAGTGAAATGGTAGGGGTACTTTTGTACCCCCTTACCATTTCACACAGGGGGGGGCCGGGATCTGGGGGTCCCCTTGTTAAAGGGGGCTTCCAGATTCTGATAAGCCCCCCGCCCGCAGACCCCCACAACCACCGGCCAGGGTTGTGGGGATGAGGCCCTTGTCCTCATCAACATGGGGACAAAGTGTTTTGGGGGGCTACTCCAAAGCACCCTCCCAATGTTGAGGGCATGTGGCCTGGTATGGTTCAGGAGGGGGGGGCACTATCTCATCCCCCCTCTTTTCCTGCGGCCTGCCAGGTTGCGTGCTCGGATAAGGGTCTGGTATGGATTTTTGGGGGGACCCACGCCGTGTTTTGGTTTTTTTTTGGCGAGGGGTTCCCCTTAAAATCCATACCAGACCTGAAGGGTCTGGTATGGAATTTAGGGGGAACCCCACGTCATTTTTTTTTTTAAATTTTGGCCAGGATTCCCCTTAATATCCATACCAGACCTGAAGGGTCTGGTATGGAATTTAGGGGGACCCCCATGTCATTTTTTTTTTTTAATTTAGGTTGGGGGTTCCCCTGTGGGGAATTCCCATGCCGTTTTTATCAATGAACTTCTATGTGTATTGTCGGACCGGCAATGCAATAGCCGTGAGTAGTTTTAAATGGCTTTTTTCCTTTGAAATGTCATTTTGCTGTCAGACTGTTCTAAACACGGGAAACATGCGCCCTTTTACAGGCATACTATAGACACCCCCCAGCTACGAAATTTAAAGGGATATTACACTTTTATTGTTTGACTTTAAGCATTATTA
This sequence comes from Aquarana catesbeiana, assembly GCF_042186555.1. Lineage (NCBI taxonomy): Eukaryota > Metazoa > Chordata > Amphibia > Anura > Ranidae > Aquarana > Aquarana catesbeiana. The sequence goes on along the minus strand of NC_133326.1, from coordinate 407,906,549 downwards.
AAATCACTGCTCCTGAAAAAACGGCCGTTTTTAAAAGTTTTTTTTGCATTGATCCATGTCCCCTGGGGCAGGACCCAGGTCCCCAAACACTTTTTATGACAATAACTTGCATATAAGCCTTTAAAATGAGCACTTTTGATTTATTCCATAGACTTTTAAAGGGTGTTCTGCGGCATTCGAATTTGCCGCGAACACCCCAAATTGTTCGCTGTTCGGCGAACTTGCGAACAGCCAATGTTCGAGTCGAACATGAGTTCGACTCGAACTCGAAGCTCATCCCTAATGATGACATATAGAAATATTAAAACCATCAACAGGTTATATTAACATGAGAATACAGTATGTAACATGAGAATACAGTATGTTCTTAGAACAGCAGGATTCTCTAGAAACTGTTTACTGCTATGCATGACTTGTTAGTGTATTTCCATAAACAAAGCATACAGAAATGCAGTTATAGTGTCCCATTTAAAAGTAAATATGACATTGATAAATACATTCCAAAATACACATTTTCTCTTTCGCTAAGGAGCACCATATTTAAAGAAGTGCTAAACTTTCCTTTTTTAATACAGTTTATGCTTTGGAAAAAATGTCCCTGCAATGCAAACCTACAAATACACCTCTCATTTGCTTTTTTTCAACAGTGACTCCACCCATTCCCCCCTACAACCTCTGAGGCCCTCCTCAATCTTGAACACAGTGCAGGAAAGCATATGGTACATTATGGTATGGGATCTCCAATGTTTCCTCACTCTCTTTCTGTCTCTACCTTTTCTGACAGCTTTCTCTGCGCCCTTTGGCACTTTATCACCACACATCTCCTCTGTTCAATTGGACAATCTCACTATAAATTTCCGCCTATAACAACATCTCTGTTATGTGGCAGTGTAAAGAAAAAAACACTAACTAAATACCTAAAGCATTGGCTTGATATCTGTCCAAAGGTTTTTAATAATGCTGCAAAGAAAGCAGGAAGAATAGTATAATGCTACGTTGTAAAAGCACCCTAATTCACACCCACTTGTTGGTCAAAAAAAATCTGTTGCTGGATACTGCATCCTGTAAGGTAAAAATTACATTCCCTATAATGTAGACCCTAGGGATGAGCTTTGGGTTTGGGTTTACCATGAATTAAACCAAACCCAAACTGTGCACAGACTAAATAGCCAGATTTGGCCAGTTCGTCCACATACTGAACCTCCAGTTGCTGCAGCCAGAAGTAACATTTTTCGTGGCAGTGTTACCATTAATAATACTATTAATGACAGCTTTTCATGGGGACCCGACGCAAAAAAACTAATAAAAAAAGGGTGTGGGGTACCCTCTAAATCAGAAGCAGATACTTATTCTAGATAGGGGTCTGATATGGATTCTTAAGGAAACCCCACCCAAAAAAACAAAAAAATTACATGAAGTTGTCCCCAAAATACATCCAGACCCTTATCCAGGCTTGCAGTAAAGGGAAAGGCAATGAGCATTCATGGAGGTCAATGATGTCACCCTGAATCTCCTGGCCACTTTTTTTGCAGACAGAAGCCAGCAGAAAGAAACGGTCATTTAGTGCAAACAGGGTTTTTTTTAAATGTCATTTTTGCTGGATTAGATTTGCATTTTACAGATGCATCACTTCATGTTCAGTTTCAAGGCAGTTGCTGTTTAGCTCAAGTACATTTTCCCTATGGCAGTGTCCAGCTACCATTGTTTTTTTTTACCAAAACTTAAAAATTGTCCTTTAAAAAGACAGGAAACAAATTACATTACAATTCAGCTCCTATAAATTAGAATGGGGTTTGGGCACTATTTTTTGCATTTGCATATTGCAGGCTGTGTTCAAGAATCCTCCTGTGGACCAGACCCAGGTGTGTTTGACCTTCTTCAGCTCACAGCAGAATTGACAGAGGAGGTTCTGCAAGGTGGTTAAGTTTTTATACAGTCACAGGTAAGAAAATTTTGTGCGTGCGCGTTTTTGACTTAGCTATTTTACACCAATTGCATGTATAAGCTGAAAATGTTAACTCTTTTTAAAGCACAGCAACAAATAGGTCATAATGCTTTTTAAGTTTTCTGGGTTTTTTTTTTTTTTTTTTTTTGCAGCCTTGTTTTAAATTGTATTATTAGTTTGATTTGTATAGTCAAATTTGTATTGACACCTTCTCCATACTTTTCTCTTTCCTACACATAGCTGAAAAGAGAAAATGAATCTTTTTTGCGCTCTGGCTCATCAAATCTTAAATCATGGAATAGAGATTCATGGCCAAAATAGACATTAGGATGTGACGAAGGGGCTCTAGGACCAGTACACCTATGGAGTCTTGATTAATCAGCAGCCTTAGTACAAGTTAATACAGAATGTGTCACAGGAAAGGATGTGAGTGGGGATGGATGGATGGCGGTTCAGATTGTGGTGCAGCAGGACTCATCAGATCTGGGAATCCTCAATGACATATGGAAAACAAAGGTGGCCATAACACAAACATCAATACGAGCATTTATCATTTATTAAAAGCATAAAAACACACTTACATGTGGATAAACAAAGTGCTGTGTAACTGTGAAGAAGCTACGAGCAAGCCGGCACAAAACAGCTGTCATGCATGGACTCCAGGACTGCTAGAGGGGGTTAGGAAAGGCGAGCTTACTGGATCAAAGCAACCATTAAGGGTAAAAAGGAGACATGTACAATGCGTTTCCTACCTCTTTTTTTTTTCAAGTATATCTTGATATACATTACTTATATCGATATATTGTTATATATGTAGCGGCCACCTACTTTTAAGCAGGTGACCTTTCTTGTTAGCTTTCTGTTACAGGTAAATTTAGACAGACTGATGCTAATTGCAGCAGGCCTGTTTTTGTTTGATTTCCATATTTGAGTGACAGGTGGTTTATGTGTTGGTCTCGGCCAATCATTAATTTGCTATATATATATATATATATATATATATATATATATATATATATATATATATATTTATATATATATATATATATTTATATTTATATATATATATATATACAGTATCTCATAAAAGTGAGTACAGCCTTCACATTTTTGTAAATATTTTATTCTATCTTTTCATGTGACAACACTGAAGAAATTACACTTTGCTATAATGTAAAGTAGTGAGTGTACAGCTTGTATAACAGTGTAAATTTGCTGACCCCTCAAAATAACTCAACACACAGATTAATGTCTAAACCACTGGCAACAAAAGTGAGTACACCCCTAAGTGAAAATGTCCAAATTGGGTCCAATTAGCCTTTTCCCTCCCCGGTGTCATGTGACTTGTTAGTGTTGCAAGGTCTCAAGAGTTAATGGGGATCAGAGTGAATGGGGAGCAGGTGTGTTAAATTTGGTGTTATCGCTCTCACTCTCTCAAACTGGTCACTGGAAGTTCAACATGGCACCTCATGGCAAAGAACTGTCTGAGGATCTGAAAAAAAGAATTGTTACTCTACATAAAGATGGCCTAGGCTAAAATAAGATTGCCAAGACCCTGAAACAGAGCTGCAGCACGGTGGCTAAGACCATACAGCGGTTTAACAGGACAGGTTCCATTCAGAACAGACCTCGCCATGGCTGACCAAAGATGTTAAATGAACATGCTCAGCATCATATCCAGAGGTTGTCTTTGGGAAATAGACATATGAGTGCTGCCAACATTGCTGCAGAGGTGGAAGGGGTGGGGGATCAGCCCGTCAGTGCTCAGACCATACGCTGCACACTGCATCAAATTGGTCTGCATGGCTGTCGTCCCAGAAGGAAGCATCTTCTAAAGATGATGCACAAGAAAGCCCAAAAACACTTTGCTGAAGACAAGCAGACTAAAGACATGAATTACTGGAACCATGTCCTGTGGTCTGATGAGACCAAGACAAACAAACGTATTTGGTTCAGATGGTGTCAAGCGTGTGTGGCGGCAACCAGGTGAGGAGTACAAAGACAAGTATGTCTTGCCTACAGTCAAACATGGTGGTGGGAGTGTCATGGTCTGGGGCTGCATGAGTGTTGCCAGCACTGGGGAGCTACAGTTCATTGAGGGAACCATAAATGGCAACATGTACTGTGACATACTGAAGCAGAGCATGATCCCCTCCCATCAGAGACTGGGCTGCAGGGCAGTATCCAAACATGAATACAACCCCAAACACACCTCCAAGACAACCACTGCCTTGCTAAAGAAGCTGAGGGTAAAGGTGATGGACTGGCCAAGCATGTCTCCAGACCTAAACCCTATTGAACATCTGTGTTGCATCCTCAAATGGAAGGTGGAGGAGCGCAAGATCTCTAACATCCACCAGCTTTGTGATGTCATCATGGAGGAGTGGAAGAGGACTCCAGTGGCAACCTGTGAAGCTTTGGTGAACTCCATGCCCAAGAGGGTTAAGGCAGTGCTGGAAAATAATGGTGACCACACAAAACATTGACACTTTGGGCCCAATTTGGACATTTTTGTACTCACTTCTGTACTCACTTTTGTTGCCAGCGGTTTAGACATTAATAGCTGTGTGTTGCATTATTTTTAGGGGACAGCAAATTTACACTGTTATAAAAGCTGTACACTCACTACTTTACATTGTAGAAAAGTGTCATTTCTTCAGTGTTGTCATATGAAAAGATATAATAAAATATTTACAAAAACGTGAGGGGTGTACACACTACACACTTTTGTGAGATACTGTATATATACAGTATATATATATATATATATATATATATATATATATATATATATATATATATATATATATATATATATATATATATATATATATATATATATATAAAGAGCCCTGGTCTGGTCCCAGAGTCTGTGCATGACAGCTGTTTTGTGCCGGCCGGCTGCGATGATCGTAGCTTCTTCACCATCTTCACAGTTACACAGCACTTTGTTTATCCACATGTATGTGTGCTTTTGTGCTACATAATACATGCTTGTGGCCACCTTTGTTTTCCTATACATAGCTGGCCCATTGTTTGGAAGTTTGAAGATTTTTCATAATATTCCACATAGGTTTGAGAACAGAATTGCTGTGCAACCATCACATAGCTGCCCTCTGTCCTTGGTTTATTTAGGGGGATGTAAATATTTTTTTTTAAGCATTTTTCTTGTCCACCCCCTACCCCCTCAAATACCTTTATGGTTTCCATCCAGCGTGGCTGTTTGATCTGATAATAGAGCACAGATCTATATTCGCTGACTGGCTTGTCGCCTGCTCCCATGCAGATTGCATTCTGATCAAAAGAAAAGTAAAAACAAAATATTATTACTTGGAATAAAAATAATAACAATTAATTGCTGTCTTGTTAATTAAGTAATCCAAAAACAAACTCATAGGCTTTCCAAACACTCATGTACAATGGTTGAATTTTCATAAACTTTAGCTCTTTGTGTTTGTCTACAGAGTACCTAAAGCTAGCCATCCACGTCAAGATTTCTCTTGTTCTGTCCGGCGGCCTGAACAAAACAAATCAAAGGATTCCCCCATCCATGTTAAACAACATGGATGGAGGAATCTCCCCTGCTAGCTATTGTTTTCTGACAGCCGTTGCTCCTGCAGCTCTAAGACAACTCAAACAGTGAATACACCTGTTTGGCTGCAGTCACTGTTCAGCCAAAAAATTTTTACTCACCCATTTTCCATCATGCTTCATAGTTACACAGTTACATAGTTAATTCTATACCCACAGTTGATCCAGAGGAAGGCAAAAACCCCAGTAGAGCATGCTCCAATTTGCTACAGCAAGGGAAAAAATTCCTTTCTGATCCGCCAAGAGGCAATCAGATTTTCCCTGGATCAACTTTACCTATAAATGTTAGTACCCAGTTATATTATGTACATTTAGGAAAGTATCCAGGCCTTTCTTAAAGCAATCTACTGAGCTGGCCAGAACCAGCTCTGGCGGGAGTCTATTCCACATTTTCACAGTTCTTACTGTGAAGAAACCTTTCCGTATTTGGAGATGAACTCTCTTTTCCTCTAGAAGTAAAGAGTGCCCCCGTGTCCTCTGTTGACCGTAAAGAGAATAACTCAACACCAAGTTCACTATATGGACCCCTTATATATTTGTACATGTTGATCATATCCCCCCTTATTCTCCTCTTCTCAAGAGTAAATAAATTCAGTTTCTCTAATCTTTCCTCATAGCTGAGATCCTCCATGCCTCTTATCAGTTTGGTTGCCCTTCTCTCCACTTTCTCCAGTTCCCCCGATATCCTTTTTGAGAACTGGTGCCCAAAACTGAACTGCATATTCCAGATGAGGTCTTTCTAATGATTTGAACAGGGGCAAAATTATATCTCTCTCTCTGGAGTCCATACCTCTCTTAATACAAGAAAGGACTTTGATCGTTTTGGAAACCGCAGCTTGGCATTGCATGTTATTATTGAGCTTATGATCTACCAAAACCCCCAGATCCTTCTCCACCACGGATTCCCCCAGTTGTACTCCCCCTAGCATGTATGATGCATGCATATTCTTAGCCCCCAAGTGCATAACTTTACATTTCTCAACATTAAACTTCATCTACCACATAGTCGCCCAATTAGACAGTGCACTGAGGTCGGCTTGTAAATTGGAGACATCCTATAAGGACGTTATTGCACTGCATAGCTTGGTGTCATTTGCAAAGACAGAAATGTTACTTTTGATACAAGACCCAATATCATTTATAAAGGTATTAAAATGTAAGGGTCCCAACACTGAACCTTGGGGCACACCACTGATAATCTTAGACCATCCAGAGTAATGCCCCGTACACACGGTCGGACTTTGTTCGGACATTCCGACAACAAAATCCTAGGATTTTTTCTGACGGATGTTGGCTCAAACTTGTCTTGCATACACACGGTCACACAAAGTTGTCGGAAAATCTGATCGTTTTAAACGCGGTGACGTAAAACATGTACGTCGGGACTATAAACGGGGCAGTGGCCAATAGCTTTCATCTCTTTATTTATTCTGAGCATGCGTGGCACTTTGTCCGTCGGATTTGTGTACACACGATCGGAATTTCCGACAACGGATTTTGTTGTCGGAAAATTTTATCTCCTGCTCTCCAACTTTGTGTGTCGGAAAATCCGATGGAAAATGTCCGATGGAGCCCACACACGGTCGGAATTTCCGACAACACGCTCCGATCGGACATTTTCCATCGGAAAATCCGACCGTGTGTACGGGGCATTAGAATCATTAACCACTACTCTCTGAATTCTGTCTTTTAGCCACTTTTCTATCCATTTACAAACTGATATTTCCAAGCCTGTAGACTTCACCTTACACATGAGCCATGTGTGCGGAACTGTATCGAACGCTTTTGCAAAATCCAAGTATACCACGTCCACAGCCACCCCTCTGTCCAAGGTTTTACTTACCTCGTCATAAAAAGAAATCAGGTTTGTCTGACAACTTCTGGCTTCAGTTTTATGAGCAGCCAATAACAGAGGGGGCAAGACTTTAAGAAAGATTTTTTGGTAATTACAAAGATCCTATTTTCTTTATCATTCATTGAGCGGCACGGAAATTGTGTAAAGTCCCTAAACAGGGGGGACAGTAATAACCACTATATAATCCAACATATGTGGAGATTATACCACAAGAGTATCTGAAGGAATCAGTGCTTGAGTGAGGGCTAGATAAAGAAGGGCCAACCAATACGGAAATTGCCATGCTTAATGGGAGGGCACCGAGCATAAGCTTTGTGTTTCATACCAGGAGAGCTAATCATCACCAAGGGGAAACTGCTACATGAAGGAACTATGGGCCCCAATAAGCAAACAGAAAACAAATCTTTAAGGGGAAGATTGAATAGACATACTATGTCCCATAATTTGGACAATTGTAGGAAAGGCTTAAGGCTAGTATATCTTTACTTCAGGGAAGGGAAGCGTGGACAAACAGAAAATGTTTAGAGGAAGAACAAGCCAGACAACAGCTGAAGACTTAAGTTGAACACTCCTAACCCATGATTTCAGGTAGAGAAAGATTTTTATCTGATAGATACCTAATCTCCTAAAGGGGGCCTTCCCCGTTTTACTAAATAAGTGTGAAACTCTGCATGCTGATATGAAATGATATTACATTCATTAGTAAAACTTTTTTGCTTTTATTTACAATTACTGTTTTTCCACTTCCAGGTTGAGTGGCACTGATGACAAATGCTTCCTGGCAAGTTCCTATAACATGTTCCAGGAGGAAGATCTAGAGTTCTAGGCAGAGCTCCAAGAAGTAGAGGGAGATGGATTAATTTGCCCTTAATGAAAATGGCCATTTTGGGAATGGCGATGAAAAGAAAATAAGGTATGCAAATAATAAAAAGTCTGGAATTATCTATATTTATCTGTTGTTGATGGCCATTTTCGAGCATTTGTAAAGTTGTCCTTGTTGTCATTTTTATGAAAATTTCTCTTTAAGAGAGAGATATCCATGGATGTGAGAGCATTCAAAGCCTAAATTCAAAATGGAGAGAAGGGAAAGTAAACCCTTAAGCTGCAAAAAACTGAAGGTGTTAACCTTGAACCTATTTTAATAAGAGGGTAGGGTGACCAACAAAACCTGTATAAAAGGGTAGGCAGATATGAGCATAATGGTAATGCAAAGTATATTAAAAAAAAAACCATCAGGGCCGGAAAAGGGAAATTAAGAAAACATCCTTCAAAAAATGCAGCTCAGTTACAGACGTGGATCTATCGTCTAGTAGTAAAGTTCTATGAAGGTCCCAGGACCTACCCAATTAGACCTTAGGGAAATCATTAGCAGGATAGCAGCATGTCCTGCTTGCTTACAGTCTAGGGGAGTATAGGACCTTCCAGTGATGGATACTTCTTTGCAAGAACAAAAGGAGGGGCACTCACTAGCCGAGCCTTCACTGTGCAAAGTCAGCATCATCAGAAGGGGTGTTCTCAAAGGCTCTAGAAAAGTGTGGTCACAAATTGCACAATTAATACTGTCCAGTGTAAGGAGTAAGTCACCCAGTCTGTTGCAGAAGGAGATCACAAAGCTTTCTGGAGGTAAAGATTTTTTGGCTTACAGATGAAGTACAGCGAAGGTCAGATAGATAGACAGACCAACAGGGGGATTTCCCAGGAGATTGAGAATTGTCCTGTAGAATTTGAATCAATGAGAGGAGAGTTCTCCTAGAATCCCCACCCTGGCCATAGTCCAACAAATAGCATCCAGGACTTATTGATCAAAAGAGATCAGCCTTGTTTAAATTTCAGATTCCAAAGCTCCGAGGAGGAGAACAAAAAAGGGCTGCAAGAGTGCATGAGAAAGGGAAACCATGTTAAAGGTAATTCTGAAAAATTCCCACAAACCCAAAAGGGGTATTAATTCATATCCAGAAGAGAGCTACAGATGATATAAACTCTGGCTTGCACGCATAACAAAAATCTATGAAAACTGATACTCTTCAAGAAAGGTCTCTTGAGTGTACCACAACAGGGATGCCAGGAAGAGGCACAAGAGTGTTGCGGCACTTTGATACATGCCTATCAGCAAATAGCTTGGGGTGTCTACTTTCCAAAAAGGGGGAGGGGGTTTGAACTGTCCTGGCATTTTATGCACATCATTAGAAGCTTATGTCACACATCACCCACTCTTCTAACCACTTGAAGACAAAGCCCTTTCTGACACTTTTTTGTTTACATGAAAAAAATGTTTTTTTTTGCTAGAAAATTACTTGGAACCCCCAAACATTATATATTTTTTTAAAGCAAAGGCCCTACAGATTAAAATGGTGGGTGTTGCAATTTTTTTTTCACACAGTATTTGCGCAGCGACTTTTCAAACGCAATTTTTTTGGAAAAAAAACACTGGTACGGTGCCAACAACTGGTCATGGAGGTCCACCCCTCCCATATTAAGGTTATATTCATGGACACAGATGGGTTTCTCCACAACACCAGTCGCTGTTTGAACTTGGACCGTCTTGACTGCGTGAAGGGAGGACAGAACTAAAACATTCTTATTATCCCTCCACTTCACAGCAAGCAAATTATTACATCTCAAACAGGCTCTCTCCCCCAGCCTAAGATGCTAATCTACAAGCCGCTAGGGTAAGCCCCGTCGATTAGATTGCACAGTGCCACAATTCCATAACACCTTCCCGCCGACCGTACGCAGATGTGCGGCCTCGGCTTTTGGGGGTTATACCGGGATGATGCCTGCAGCTGCAGGCATCATCCTGGTACCATTTTTTAGAGCCGGCGATCGGCTTTCCAGGGATAACAACTGATGAGGCTAAACGCCTCTCGGCTGTTATACCGGAGGAGCGGGAGGGGACGTCCCCCCTCCCGCCGCCTCCCGCTGCTCTCAACGGGCCTCCTGATCCACCGGGAGACCTGATCAACAATCTTTTAGATCCTTTAGACCCCCGATCCCTCCATAAAGAGTACCTGTCACCACCTGTTACTGTCACAAGGGATGTTTACATTCCTTGTGACAGCAATAAAAGTGATCAAATTTATTTTTTTTAAACACAATTTAATAATATAAAAATAAATAAAATAAATAAGAAAAAAAAATTATTTAAAGTGCCCCCGTCCCCGCGACCTCGCGCAGAAAAGGAAATGCATACGTAAGTCGCACCTGCATATGTAAACGGTGTTTAAATCACACATCTGAGGTATCGCCATGATCGTCAGAGCGAGAGCAATAATTCTAGCACTAGACCTCCTCTGTAACTCTAACCTGGTAACCGTAAAAAAAATTTAAAGTGTTGCCTACGGAGATTGTTAGGTACCGTAGTTTGTCGCCATTCCATTTTGCGTGCAATTATAAAGCGTGACATGTTTGGTATCTATTTACTCGGCGTAACATCATCTTTCACATTATACAAAAAAATTGAGCTAACTTTACTGTTTCGTTTTTTTAAAATTTATGAAAATGTCCCTTTTCCCAAAAAGTTGCGTTTAAAACACAGCTGCATAAATACTGTGTGACATAAAATATTGCAACAATCGCCATTTTATTCTCTAGATTCTCTGCTAAAAAAATATATATAATGTTTGGGGGTTCTAAGTAATTTTCTAGCAAAAAATACAGATTTTAACTTTTAAACACCAAATGTCAAAAATAGGCTTAGTCATGAAAGGGATAATCAGACAAGTAACTAAAAAGTGACATGCTTGTGTAATAATTTTCCACATACAAGTGGTACCCCTTTCCGAATAAGGGTGACACCAAGTCCCACACAATCTTACCAGTGCTCCCTACGTAGTCTGGGCAGTTCTCTGGCTCTACGTAACTATCTCTTCCCTCGTAAACCATAAAACTACATGTATAGCCTGTGGCCCTGTCACAGAGCTTATACATCTTGACCCCATATCTGACACGCTTGCTGGGAAGATACTGTTTGAATGACAAGCGTTCAGAAAACATAATCAGGGACTTATCAATGCAGACAATTTGATCAGGAGTAAACAAGGCTGAAAACTGCTGGTTGAAGTGGTTTACGAGGGACCGAATTTTGTAGAGCCGATCGTATTCAGGGCCACACCGAGGACAATAGAGTTCATTGTCATTGAAATGCAAGAACCGCAAGATGTGCTCGTATCGTGTCCTGGTCATGGAGGCAGAGAACAAGGGCATATGGTAAATTGGGTCAGTGGACCAATATGACCGTAACTCACTTTTTTAATTATGCCCATGAGGAGGGATAGGCCCAGGAAGGTCTTAAGTTCGGAAACCGTAATTGGTCTCCAATCTCTGGCAAGGGTCAACTGGGGATTAGCGGCAATGAATTGACCAGCATACAAAATGCTTTGGTCCACAACAGATCTATAGAGATCTTCCATGAAAAACAGCGAATAAAAATCAAGTGACGTAAATTCAACTTTTTACACCTGAATTCCGGGCTGGCCAGTGAATGGGGGAAGTACGGATGCTGCAGAAGTGGTGGACTCCCAATTTGGATTGGCAAATGTAGCAGGAAGGGCACTATGGGCTTGACGGGCCTGTCTTTGTCTTCTTGGTGGCTGTGGGACATTAGTTGTGCTAGCCACCTCACCAGCTTGAACTGCACTTATGGGACCCACCACGTCACCACGTGATACTGCAGTGCTGGATGTACGACCAGGATGTATTAGGCCACTGGTGCTTGCCAGTTCACCAGAAGGATGAGCGGCACTAGTACTGGCTCTCTGCTCCATATGAGAGCCCTGTGGTTCTTGCACCTCAACAACAGCAGAAGAACGGGGTCGGGTACGCCTGACCTTCGCAGGGACCACTACTCCGTCGTCAGAGCTATCTGTCAGGGTGCCGCTGCTGTCTACAGGTTTGTATTCTGAGCCTGAATCTGACAGATGGGTGAGTTCCTCTTCACTCTCATCTGTCATGCTCAGAAACGTGTAGGCCTCTTCACTAGAAGGACGCACGCTCGTGACAAAACGTCAGGCTGAAGGAGGGACGAGTGACGCATTGTGAACAGAGAAGTGGCGCCATCATGTTGGTAGGAAGTGCTGGACGCTTTCCTTTTTGCTTATGCCTATCTTTTATTTATTCAATTTGTTTCTGTGGAGTTCCTCTCCGGGCTGGGGTTGGAAAAAACACAGTCATCCTTGTCTCTGGTGGGTCTGTGAATGAGGATTCCTTGCCCAATGAGAAGACCTTGTGATGAATAAGAATTGTGGAACTGGCTCTTCAGACGTTTGTTCGATGTGTATATTCTATACACTGGCGGTAAGAGGCAGTCTTATTGGGTGTCGGTGACGGTTCTCCTATTTTCCTATCTCATTGGAGGTCTCTGGATGGACTGCAATATTTAATTTATGGATTGTATTTCTTATACATCTGCTCTATTGCCATTATGATTTAGCGCTACACCTATGTCTTCCATTTTTTGCCATTGTATCCAACAATATTGTGTTAGCTGCTTTTTTGTTATCTTATTTAGTTCTGAGTGCAGCAAATGTTTTCTTTTTTCTTCACTAGTGTACCTTCGATTGGACATTTTGGCCTCTAAATTTACTGTTACACTAGTGAGACTCACAGGAAAAAAGAGCACCTGACTGTCAGCAACTGCTTCAAATGCTCCCAAAAAAACAGTTAGGGTTCGCAGGGATCAGGCCTGACTTTGCGAATGCTGCAGTTATGTGTTCAGTGTTTTGTAAGTGACAGTGATCGGTTGATACAGCACTTGGGTGGGTTGGGCTGGGCTGAGGGGCTAAACGCAGGTGCTAGCAGGTATCTGGGCTGATCCTGCTAACGCTGCATTTTTGGGAACCCTAAACTATTGGGGATGCTAATATAGTACTGATCAGATCAAAGATATCGATCCATTCAGACACTATACTATTAAGGGAGGTGTATGGTGCGTGCGAGGGTGTTATCGCTACTGGCACTAATCTGACGCTGCCTGGGGCGACGCAGACCCTAACTGATGCTATAATCTAACTGATGTCACCCGCCGGGTGATCAGGAGGTTAAACCTTTTTGGGTAATATATGGTGGGTGCCCTGATGCTATAAAAAAACAAACTAAATAACCAGCATCACCTGTAACACTAATACAGTGATCACTGGTGACAGGGGGTGATCAAGGGGTTAAACCTTTATTAGGGGGGTTTAGGGGGGTCTCTAGACCTATCTGGGGCTACTACTAAGTACCCTAATGCTGATTAGTGTCACAAATGACACCAGTCACTGAGTACAGTGATCAAAGAAAAATATGAAAACTGCACTGGGTGAGACAGTGACAGGGAGTGAAGGGATTAACTGGGGGGGGGGGATCGGGGGGTGAAATGTGTGCCTATGTGTACTGTGTCAGTGTAGTGTTGGTGCAACTAATGTTTGGATGTCCTCTCTCCTCTCTCTGGAACGGAAAAGAGTTCCATGAGGGGAGATGACATCACTTGTGTTTACACTTACACAGGCGGGGGAGGATTTCATTTGTCAGAACCGATCAGCAGGTCCAGGTCAGAAATCATTGTCCTGTGCCTGGAGACTGATCGGTTCTGAAACAAATCCGATCATCGCGGCCGACGTAAGGTAACGTCGCTTCGCCCACCCGTGCCATTCTGCCGCAGTAAAACTGTGGTGTCTGGTCGGGAAAAGGTTAAAACTGTCTGTTACTGGCTCATTTTATACTGCTGTATCTGCATCAGTATCTGAATTCTTGCTGCAAAGCTCCAGTTTATGCTGTAAATTTAGGCCTAGCTTCAATTTTCACTGAAACAGAGTAGTCAATTATCTTTGCATTAGCTCCTCTTTGACTATATACTTCTAGTCTACATCTATATTTATGTTTGGCTACCTTCTAATTCACAATATCCTGTATAAAGTATACCTTAGTTACAACATTAGTTAATGTTTTTCCTATTTATACTTCCAACCTAATAACAATTGCAATTTAATTACAAGAGAAGAAAGTTATACTCAAATCAGCAGCTTAAAATGAAATAGGGCTTTTTATACTGGACATCACATATAATTACCTTTATTATGTTGTTGTGTATTCATTATTGTAAACCAGTTATAATTTAAAATTATTTGAAAATGTTTTAGTATTATGGAAAAAAAAAATAATTACAGGTATTACTTTCCCATCTTCATCACAGACACACATGATCACTTCCACATTTCTTTGGGTGGCTCTGTCAAAATCTCCACTCAGCAAAGTAATGTAAATATCATTCCTTACATCACCTGTGTACAAAATATAAATTCAGCAGAATATATTAAAAAAAGCTATTATTTTGTTTGTCACAAATATAAACAAGACTTTTTAAAAGGAATATATAGTGTTTTATTACATATCATTTTCTGTATGCATTTATCTTTATTGTTTCAGTTTTGGCTACAATGCTTCCCATTACTCACATTACTCATTGTCCTGAGGCAACCTATTTACCAACCTATTTTGTAAAAAAATAAATAAAATGCACATATTTTTGCAGGTAAGAAAATGTGCGTTTATTGTTTTTCTTATAAAGAGCCTGTTAAGCATTGCACCCACAATCAGCAGATCGCAGGTGAAATTTTAGGCTCCTGCAGACTGTCAGTTAAAAAATGCACAGTGTGGCGCTATTATGTGAATATAGTATGAAAAAGCTAAACATAAATTATTCATACTATATTCACATAATAGCGCCACACTGTGCATTTTTTAGTTGTTTTTTTCTCCCTGAGTCTACGGGTGTGTTGGCTGCTTACTTAGTTTGTTGTAGCGCAGCGCTGTATCATATTTCTTGAAATCCTGCAGACTGTCAGTACCTCGTATGAGCAGGCAGTTACTTAATGACAGGAAGACATCAGTGAACTACCTAGAGCACTCATCAGTGCCCTGGTAGTTAACTGAGAACTACAAGCAGACAGCCCCAATGGATAATTTTAGTTTTAGTTTCTCCATTCGCCATGCTTCATTAGGAACATGTTACACCCTGAATACAGGTTTAACATGTAACATGTTAGGAAAGGTGCACTTATCCTTTAATACTGATTTACAAACTGGACCTGAATGGTACTTTAAAAGTTTCAACAAAGCTTGCTTAAAACTCTGCAATTGCTTTGTCGCTTGCTGTTCACTCTACCATACAAGTTGAAGCCTCTGTGAAACAAACCTTCCTGTCTTGTGAAAGGTTGTCCCCAAAACAAGGAGTAAGGGCTCCTTCACACAGACGTGTCCATGTACGGAGCCCATCTGCCTGCTCAGCGATCCCCGCTGAGCAGGCAGATGACAGTGACAGTGTGCAGGGACGGACCTGTCAGAGCGCCGCTCTCCCCTATGGGGGATCGGATGAAGACGGACCGTAGAGCCCATCGTCACCCGATCCGATCCGCAGACGGATGGAAAAGTAGGTTTTTCCTCCGTCACACTTTTTCGGATCGGAGCGGGTCGGATGTCAGCGAACATGTCACCGCTGACATCCAACGCTCCATAGAGGTCTATGGAGCGTCCGTTCAAGTCCGCCTAAAAAACTGACAGGTGGACCTGAAGGGATCGTTGGTGTGAAAGAGGCCTAAGGGAAAATCTCTCTAATGGAACCATATAAATCACAAAAAAAAGACAGGGATTCTAATCCACCCCCACTCTATTTACAAAAACAAAAAGGTCTTGTGTATAGATAAACTTTATTTGTTTCCAATCTGTTTCACTTTTGTAAATCAAGTAAATATGAATTTTAGCCTAGTTTATATTTACTTTTTTCAGCCAACAAGTGAACCCCATTTTTACATATTTATCAGACATATGTCTCTGTGTGTCATTCTACCCTGCCTTCTAGGAAGGCTGTGCAGTGGTGATAAAAACTGCATCATTTATTTAAAAAAATCACTGGACAACTAATACAACTCACAAAGAACTATTTCGAAGCATAAACATTTTTTAAACAGAAATTGTTAAAAGGAAAGATCAGAAATGGTAGCCTACATTATTCTCTCATGTACTTTAACACCCCCTTCCCCCCAAAAACCTATTTATCACAATTTGGCCTATGCCATTGCCCTGTCAGGAAAATACCAGTAGTATTGAACAATGGCAAGTTTTCTATATCTTGCACTAATAAGCACTAATACACTCAAACAGTTGGGCTCATGGTGGCTCAAGAATATTAAACTGCACATGTGCTGTAAACCATCAATACTGTATGCAGAGCCTCTGGAGCAGGTAAGGTGCTTTTTTGAATGGAGTTAAACAATCAAGAAAATAGTGTTATTCCGCGTACACACGGGCGGACTTTTCGACCGGACTGGTTGGACGGACTTTCCGCCGGACTTTTGAATGAATGGACTTGCCTACACACGATCACACCAAAGTCCGATGGATTTGTACGTGATGACGTACGACTGGACTAAAATAAGGAAGTTGATAGTCAGTAGCCAATAGCTGACCTAGCGTGGGTTTTTGTCTGTTGGACTAGCATACAGACGAGCGGATTTTTCGACTGGACTCGAGTCCATCAGAAAGATTTGAAGCATGTTTCAAATCTACAGTCCGTCAGATTTTCGACTGGAAAAGTCTGCTGAAGGTCCAATGAAGCCCACACACGATCGGATTGTCCACCGGACTCGGTCCGTTGAACCAGTCCGGTCGAAAAGTTCGCTCATGTGTACGCGGCATTATACTTTTTAGCACTTCTAGGTTTTTGGTTTACTTTGGACCCCTCGCTTTAACACTTTAAACCAATTTTTTATTAGTGCTTACGGTTAATTGCCTAAAATTGCCTGGTTCATGCCTAAAATAAATGCTAACCATAAATGTACTGTAGTTCATCACATATTATTACAAGTAATTACTTCTTTACCAGTTTTTCAAAGCATCATTTATTAGCAAGCAAAGTAAAAAATGATTACAGTGGTATTACTACCTACTTTACTGATCATTAGCAAATATTATATATTTAGATGAGTTACTTTCTATGTACAGGGACCATATACATCAGAAACCTATGACAGTATAAGCAGATTTGATCCCATATGTGACAATCTGAGTGAGAAAACGTTAAAATTCACCATAGGCATTAGGTTAAACACAAGCAAATGAACTCCAAATGTCTCAACAATGACATTTACATGTACGCATTAGCATACATCAGCACCCATCCCATCCACCAGCTACAAAGCTTATCTGTCCACTAAACATGACAAAAATACTCAAAAATTTCTCTAAGATGAAGTTCCATGAAACTGCAAGTATAGGATGACTAGTATGTAATGGTTGCTTGCACTGCTGTTCTTTTATTGACCTCATCGTTATGCTGTTCTTATTTCAAAGTTCAATCATGGAATGCATTGTTTAATTGCACTGTGGTCTGTTGGGGTGTCCTTGACCTGAGTAAGCTGTCTGGCAGGGGTGCCTGGATCATAAGATAAGCTAAAAATAATTATTCTTTGAAAAGTAAAAATAGTTCTCATGCATGTATTTCATCTGTCTATTATGCTGCCTAAAGGATGAGCTCAGCTTAAAGCATAATAAAAAACTGGATGTACAAAAATGGCTTTTGGCTTTAAAGTAAAATATTGCACATTTTCCTGTTTTATGATTTAAAGCCAACATCCCAGCAGATATAAAATATTCAGCAGCTCTCAGAATAGATTCAAATGTGCTGACAATCATGTTGACAGGAAATACAGTGAACAAATGCATGACCTCTCGGTCTGCTGGTGCTCCTTTACTTTCCAGTCAGCAGACTGGGGTGAAGAGAAAGGACACTTCTCTAGCAGGAAGAATAGTGTCATTAGTCTGACTGTGCTATGTGTGATGGGGCTGTGTAAACCTCAGAATTGGATGGACAGAGATAGAAAGCCTTTGGCATGTATTACAGCTTCCTTATATGTATTTCATCTGTTTATTTAGCTGTCTGCTTTAAAAAAGAAAGTTTGGGAATGCAAAAAAAACAAAAAAAACAAACAGTCATACTCACCTAGATGGATGCAGCATTAGTCCAATGCTGCATCTGTCCCACAGCAAGTTTGCTCAGTTCTCAGTCTTCAGAGATACGGTGACTGTCAATCACTGACACTCTGGTCTGTCCCTCCAGTGCTCACTGGAGCGCCTGACTGTGAAGGGGAGAGAGCAGCTGGCTCAGGCTCTCAGCGGCTCAATGACTTTAAAGTCGGGATCTCTCCAGAGTCTAGTGACATAAGCCAACAGTATACTTTAGCCAGCTGTTGGCTGAAAACGGGTGACAGGAGTGCAGAACAAAGGGGTTTACTTACTAAAGCTGGAGAGTGCAAAATTTGTCTCACTTCTGCAGAGAAACCAATCGGCTTCTAACCTCAGCTTGTTCAATTAAGCTTTGGCAATAAAACCTGGAAGCTGCTGGTTTGTATGCAGAAGTGAGACTGAATTTGCACTTTCCTGCTTTAGTAAATAAACCCCACAGTGCACTGATGTGGCCCACAGGAGAAGTAGGGCCAAAGAGCTTTGGCTCTACTTCTTCTTTAAGTTCCGTTTTAAACTCAGGACTAAAGACATCCTAGAATGCATCCTAAAATGCATGTGCATTGTGTTATCTCTTCTCAGATGAATGTGACTGTGTCACAAATGTTTGCGTTACGAGTATCTAAAAAAAGAGTTCTATAAAATATGCATTAAATGTATTATCTTGAAAGACTCACACACCATTGACACCTATGCATTTTGGTGCACGTTAACAGATGTGCAGAGTTTTGCCATTGTTTTTAATGTTGCTAGCTTGTATGCAACATATTAACCACTTAAGTAGGAGCCTCTTTCTGAGATTTGTTGTTTACAAGTTAAAAACTGTTTTTTTTGCTAGAAAATTACTTAGAACCCCTAAACATTATACATTTTTTTTCTAACACCCTAGAGAATAAAATGGCGGTCGTTGCAATACTTTCTGTCACACCGTATTTGCGCAGAGGTCTTATGCCCCGTACACACGGTCGGACTTTGTTCGGACATTCCGACAACAAAATCCTAGGATTTTTTCCGACGGATGTTGGCTCAAACTTGTCTTGCATAAACACGGTCACACAAAGTTGTCGGAAAATCCGATCGTTCTAAACGTGGTGACGTAAAACACGTACGTCGGGACTATAAACTGGGCAGTGGCCAATAGCTTTCATCTCTTTATTTATTCTGAGCATGCGTGGCACTTTGTCCGTCGGATTTGTGTACACACGATCAGAATTTCCGACAACGGATTTTGTTGTTGGAAAATTTTATAGCCTGCTCTCAAACTTTGTGTGTCGGAAAATCCGATGGAAAATGTGTGATGGAGCCCACACACGGTCAGAATTTCCGACAACAAGGTCCTATCACACATTTTCCGTCGGAAAATCCGATCATGTGTATGGGGCATTACAAGCGCACTTTTTAAAAAAAAAATACACTCGATCACCTCCACCACTGCCGACAGCTCCGGCGGAAGAGGGGGGGCCCTCTTCCGCCGCCGATAAAAGTGATCTTGCGGCGAATACGCTGCAGAGACCACTTTTATCTTGTAGCGGACTGCCTGCTGAAGAAGAGGATACCAGGGTTATGGCAGCTAGCTAGCTGCTGCCATAACAACGATATCCTCCTTCAAACAGCCGACGTAAAACTGCGGCAGGCAGTCCGTAAGTGGTTAACAAGCATTCATCAAAAAAAAGGTAGTATCTGTTTTCATCCATCGATTAAAGGCTTTGGATAGGAATGACATAGCATGTTTCATCGACATGTTTTGCCAACCCTATGTAAGCCCTTATACGGTACTTTATATGCAGGAAGCTTGTCAGAAATTCACCTCAAAAATGAACTGCAATGCAAGTCCATAGGTGTGCATCCTGCCAAAAAATATGACAATTTACTAAAATAAGGCCTGCTGTTTTCTTTAATGCCTCCACCGAAATTCCATTATTTATAGGAGTACTAAGTCACATTCCTTAAAATGGAGCAAACCACTTGCCGGACATATTTTGTATATTTACGACGGCAAAGCGGCTGTTCTGTGCAGAATCATGTACCTGTACCTGATCCTTCAGCAAGACTCAATGTCCGCTGGGACCTGCCGATCAATCCCGAGAGAAGCAGAATGGCGGTCTGCCTATGTAAGCAAGGGGAGGTAATGATCCTGTGTTTCTGCTAAGCAGGAACACAGATCTCTGGCTTCTCACAGTACAAGCACATCTCCCACAGTTAGTAAGCACTCCCTAGGAACACATTTAACCCTTTGATCGCCCCTGATGTCAACCCCTTCCCTGCCAGTTTCATTAGTACAGTGACAATGCATATTTTTAGCACTGATCACTGTATTGGTGTCACATGTTTCCCAAAAAAGTGTCAGTTAGTGTCCAATTTGTCCACCGCAATGTCGCAGTCCCGCTATAAGTCGCTGATCGCCACCATTAATAGTAAAAATACATTTTTAAAAATTCAATAAAAATATCCCATAGTTTGTAGATGCTATAACTTTTGCGCAAACCAATCAATATACTCTTATTGGGATCTTTTTTTACCAAAAATATGTTGCAGAATACATATTGTAGAAGAATTGATGAAGAATTTAGATTTTTTACATTTTTTTTGGATATGTTTTATAGCAGAAAGTAAAAAAAAAATATATATTTTTTTTAATTGTCGGTCGTTCTTTGTTTCTAGCACAAAAACCAAAAAGGTGATCAAATATCACCAAAAGAAAGTTCTATTTGTGGGAAATACATTTTATTTGGGTACAATGTTGCATGACCGCGTAGATGTCAGTTAAAATAACGCAGTGCCGTATCGCAAAAAAGGCCTGGTCATGAAGGGAGGTAAACTTTTCCAGAGCTGAAGTGGTTAATAAAGAGCAATAATTGCTGATTTGAGATGCTGTATTAGAATTGTTAAAAATAAATCTTAGTTTAAAAATGTGTGAATATTGTCAGTTCATCCCTATAAGGCTACTTTCACACTGAGGCGGTTTTCAGGCTCTTTAGCGCTAGAAATAGCTTCTGAAAAGCACCTGAAAATCAGCTCTCATTCATTGCAGTGTGCATTTCACACTGGGGCAGTGCACTTGTGGGATGTTACAAAAAGTCCTGCAAGCAGCATCCTTGCTCCCAGTCACTGTACTGCTGTTCTGTCTGTGCCAGCGTGAAAGAATACATCCCCTGGCACCCTTTAATTGTGCATGCTCCTGGGCAGGCGCAGCCAGTGCATTGTGTGGTCTTAACAGCATCAACACTTGACACTTATACCCTCTTCCTGCCTAGAACAATTTTCAGCTTTCAGCGCTGTCACACTTTGAATAACAATTGCGCGGTCATGCAACACTGTACTCATATGAAATTTTTATCATTTTTTTCACACAAATAGAACTCTTTTGGTGGTATTTCATCACCTCTGGTTTTTAAATAAAAGAGAAAAGGCAGAACATTTTGAAAAAAAAAATATGTTTTTCTTTGTTTCTGTTACATTATGCAAATAAATAATCTTTCTTTATAAATGTAAGCCAAAATATATACTGCTACATTTCTTTAGTGAAAAAAAAACCAAATTTGTGTACATTATGTAGCCTGCAGAAACGTTATAGAGTCCACAAACTATGGTATATATCTGATATATTTTGAAATTTTTGAAGAATTCTTGGAGAAATTAATACATTTTAAAAAAAAAGTTTTTTCTTACAATTTTTACATACCGTTACCAGTGCAGTACAGTATCACTGACTGGTGACAGTAAGTAAATAAATAAATAATATTTTTTAATTTTTTTTATTATTTATTACATTTTTGTTCTACTTTTATTTTCCCATACAGTGGCCAGAGCAATACAATGTTACCATAGTAACACTGTACTACTCTGGGGAGGTGATCAGGTTTTTTTTTATACACTATAATTGCTTATACCGTAACTGAATTTTACAGTTATAAGCGAACATTTTTTTCTGAATGAAAACTATTCATTCAGTGTTTACTATTGTGATGAGTTCTGCGACTGGCCACAGCTATTCACATGGTACAGATGGGCTGTGATTGGCCATGTCTGTACCACCTGATTACTGTAACCAATCATAGAGCTCATCACAATGGTACACAATGAAAGGCATGAAATAAAGCCAGTCACTGTGTACACATCGGGTAACAGATTGCGCCAGATTGGATCATGGGAGGAACTCGTATGAAGTCTGTAATACAATGGCCAGGCTGGAAGGAGCTAAGCTATGTCTGCCCTTTCATTGCTTGATTAAATTCTATCAGACCTGCTTTTGGAACTGTCATCAAGTATCTGATCAACACAGCCCAGTCTGCAAAATGTCAATGTCAAGCAGGAAGGAGCATGCTCATCTAAAGAGCCAGGATGTGTTTTTTTTTTTTTTTGGGTGTATTGTTGCTGTAGACATAGATTGCTTTAACTCTGTTGTCACAAAAATTGTATATTATGAGAGTCTTATTAACCTACCTGGCATGATTATCTCAGGAAATCCCAGCTTCCTTGCTACCACTGTAGTTCTGTCCACAAGATGAGGATAATCCTTGCGAATTTGCACAGAGTCACCAACCAGCATTTTTACAGTCACCCACAGTCCTGCAAAATATGAACCATCATCATTTCTAATTATGTAGCAGTAGGAGGTATCATCTGCTTATAAATTGAATCAACAAGTCCCTCAGTGTCTTGACATGGGCCTGCCAAGTTGGCGCTAGACCAGTGTGTAAGGCATATTAGATGTGAAATCCTTTCAGAATAAACAGTGTGCATGCTGAAATCATGTGGTATCTTTCTTGAGTTTTGACGGTATGTTACTCATCATGGGGTATGATCCTCGAGATCAGCAGAAGATCAGTGTGACTGAGGAGGCTATTCATGGTGCAGATAGCTCCCAGAGCCAGCAGAAAGAGTAGGAGAGTGTAGAGGTGGGCGGGGAGTCTTGTGACATCACGACTCAGCCCACCGAGCACCGCAAAAGAGACCCACCCACCTATTCCAGAGTTTTATGGGGGGTCCTACTGCTGAAGAGGTTGACATTTGCAAGGTAGGAATATATGCAGGAGGCTTCCATGTATATATACATTAATACTGTGCCATTAGATTATGGGTGAGTGGTGGGCTTACATCCACTTGTCCACTGGTTTTCCATGTTGTAGCACCAAGTTATTAGGCTATTTAGAAAAATCAGGAAAGTCAACAAAGGCACATAATTAAAGGACAATTTCTCTGTCCTTTAAGTATTTCTCTGTACTCCTGTAGTACTCCTCTGGGTGGCTGTGGGCCATCATAAGCACAGACCAACTGTAAGAATTATTGAGTTGATGATTGGGTATATGCAGTAGGAGCTGGGCAATGCTCCTAAAAGTCAAATTGTCCTTAAAAAAATAATATACTTCACAAACTGAAATTTTAGCAGGTTAATTCACTTATAACCAATGTAAATCTCTTAAGGACCCCACCACAAAGGTGTCACTACCTGAGATCTTAGCTCCAGTGGCACAGGAGCAGGGGTAGCCATATTAAAATGTCCTCACCGTTATCAAATAGTGGTTAGATCACTTGTTCTTGAAAAGAGGAAGTTTGAAAGATGTTTTTGGATTTGGGGTAAACAGGAAGGGTTATAAGATATTTTTATTTCTGGTAAAGTGGGTAATGAAATGGGCATGTTAGGGGTTGGCCTGGCCCTGGCTCACATCATTAAAGCGAAGTTCCAGTCACCTGTGGAAAAAATAAAAGTCAGCAGCTACAAAAACTGTAGCTGCTGACTTTTAAAAAACAGCCACTCACTTGTCCCATGAACACGCCTCCTGTATTAAGATGCCCCCACACTGGATGAAGGAGCACTGGGGGCACCTTTGGACAGCAGCATTATTATTCTGGGTGGAGTATTAGATGTGCTGGCAGATTTAAATGCTCTAACAAATTGAAGCTGAACTCCACATAATACTTTATAAGCAGTGACAGCAACCGTTTTTTTTTTTTTGCTTTGGGATAAAGGTTTTACATAAATAAATAAAACAGATTGTTGTAAGCACCCTTGCCAATCATAAATGGTTTGTCTCATCTCTATAACTTAATACATCTGCAAGACAGCTTTTACTTTTGAAAAACATCAGACTTACTGACTGGGTCACCAGATGAAAATAGAAGAAAGAAAGAATAAAAAATCAAATGCAGCCATCACATCTAAGAATTGACACGCTGTAATATAATAAATGTTTACTTTTGGGTTTAATACTACTTTAGCTAGTTGACAAATTTGGGTTTCTGTGGCATGCCTATAGGCAAACTCTGTGTAACTCTTGGTGATAGTTTCATATTAAGCTTAGTAATTGACAATAAGCTGTTATCAGTGTACATAAGCTGTATCAGATATAATGTCATATCTACCCTTCCATATCAATCAGTACTTTTGCTGTCAATTTATAATACTTATAACTAAAGTATATAACATGATAATATCAACAAAGTGGTATTATAACAATAGATAAATGAATAATGGAAATCCGTCACAAGGCAAATAGCGTAATTTACATATATGCCTGAAAAAGGGCCTCAGTGCTGCAAAAGCTGGCACTGCAAAATGTTTTTTAGGCATTAAAATAAATGACTTGAGCAACACTATGCTGTGTTCCCCACATGGCTTCTCACAAACGGGACTTCTTATGGTTTTCTTTCAACAATGGCTTTCTTCTTGCCACTCTTCCCTAAAGGCCAGATATGTGGAGTGAACAACTTATGCTGCGTACACATGATTGCACATTCCGATAACAAAATCCATGTTTTTTTTCTGACGGATGTTGGCTCAAACTTGTCTTGCATACACACGGTCACACAAAGTTGGACGGAAATTCCGAACGTCAAGAACGCGGTGACGTACAACGCGTTTGACGAGCCGAGAAAAATGAAGTTCAATAGCCAGTGCTCTTCTGCTTGATTCCGAGCATGCGTGGAACTTTGTGCTTCGGAATTGTGCACACACGATTGGAATTTCCAACAACGGATTTTGTTGTCGGAAAATTTGAGAACCAGCTCTCAAATTTTGTGTGACGGAAATTCCGATGGAAAATGTCTGATGGAGCCTACAGACGGTTGGAATTTCTGACAAAAAGCTCCCATCGAACATTTTCCGTCGGAAAATCCGACCGTGTGTTCGGGGCATAATAGATTCTCCCACCTGAGCTGTGGATCTCTGGAGCTTTTCCAGAGTTATCATGGGACTCTTGGCTGCTTCTCTGATTAGTGCTCTTCTTGCCCGGCCTGTCAATGTAGGTGGACGGCCATGTCTTGGTAGGTTTGCAGTTGTGCCATACTCTTTCCATTTTCAGATGATGGATTGAACAGTGCTCCGTGAGATGTTTGAAGCTTGAGATATTTTTTTTTAACCTAACCTGCTTTAAACTTCTCCACAACTTTATCCCTATGTCTGGTGTGTTCCTTGAACTTCATGATGCTGTTTGTTCACTAAGATTCTCTAATAAACCTCTGAGGGCTTCATAGTACAGCTGTATTTATATTGAGATTAAATTACACACAGGTGGACACTATTTACCAATTAGGAGACTTCTGAAGGCAATTGGTTCCACCAGATTTTAGTTAGGGGTATCAGAATAAAGGGGGCTGAATACAAATGCATGCCACACTTTTCATATATTTATTTGTAAAAAAAAATTGAAAACCATTTATCATTTTCTGTCCACTTCACAATTATTGGCCACTTTGTGTTGGTCTATCACATAAAATCCCAATAACATACATTTAGGTTTATGGTCGTAACATGACAAAATGTGGAAAATTTTCAAGGGGTGTGAATACTTTTTCAAAGCACTGTATATTCCACAATAACAGGGCATTTACCTTGACCCCCACTATCTCCTTTTAGAGCTGTGACCTTGCTCAGAAGATTGTGCAGAAAATCATTCTCAGCAACAACCCTGAAATAATAATAATAATAATTATAATAATAAAAAGTTTTAGGATATGTGATGACTTAAGACATGTAAATATCTTCTATTCTAAGAAAGTTTAGAGTTTTAAGTGTACTGCAGAACATACTTTATAAGAACAAAGAAAAGAGTGCAAAATGACTGTATTAAAAACATAAAACATTTTAAAATCAAGATAAAAATGAACTCATACCTTCTCTCCCTTCACCTTGCTATGGAACAACCCTTACCTTTCTTACTTCCAAAGGCTCCCCGACCCCACTATTGGGCTAAGTTCCCAATTAAAACCTTGGCACACATTCTAGAGAATGTCTTTTGACCACCTCAGTCAGAAATATAATCTGCCAACCTTCTACCGATTTAGATATCTGCAACTCACCCACGCCTTCAGCACCCAGTTTACACTTCAGGGTCTGTAAATAGACTGTTCCTCATTGGAAAACTTACTACATACTGATCACCTCTCCAAACCAGCATCATCTCTGTATCAACACGTCATCTTCAATACCTGGCTTACAGAGGGAATGGTAGGGTGATATACTGGAATTGGATGAGGAAGACTGGACTGATATTTGGGATTCACCCTTCCGCCAACTGGTCTCTATTAGAGACAGGATGATCCAATTTAAAATCCCTCACAGGGAGTATTTCACTCCCCACAGACTCAACAAGATATGACCGTCTCTATCATCAGCTAGCCCTAATGTGCGGGAATGCACAAAAAAGCATGCACACTCCTGGTGTAAATGAACCCTAAATGTTATTTTATACAGTTAGTAGCATAAGGCCCGATATATAACAAACCTAAAATTACGGACAATGATTTATCCACAAATTCCTACATTTAATTTGATATGTATAAAAGGGTCAATTTTAATACTTACGGATGGAACGGTATAAAATGCTGCTTTTCTTCATCACTTTCCGCTTTACCTTTAATCATATCAGTGATGTCCATTACTGAGAAAGTAATATAAATTCATGTCAAACACAATAATATTGCCATGTGAAAGGAATACTGCCAGAACACACATAGTTACATAGTTACATAGAAGGTGAGGTCGAAAAAAGACACAAGTCCATCAAGTCCAACCTATGTGTGTGATTATATGTCAGTATTACATTGTATATCCCTGTATGTTGTGGTCGTTCGGGTGCTTATCTAATAGTTTCTTGAAACTATCGATGCCCCTCGCTGAGACCACCGCCTGTGGAAGGGAATTCCACATCCTTGCCGCTTTTACAGTAAAGAACCCTCTACGTAGTTTAAGGTTAAACGTTTTTTCTTCTAATTTTAATGAGTGGCCACGAGTCTTGTTAAACTCCCTTCTGCAAAAAAGTTTTATCCCTATTGTGGGGTCACCAGTATGGTATTTGTATATTGAAATCATATCCCCCCTCAAGCGTCTCTTCTCCAGAGAGAATAAGTTCAGTGCACGCAACCTTTCCTCCTAACTAATATCCTCCAGACCCTTTATTAGCTTTGTTGACCTTCTTTGTACTCGCTCCATTTCCAGTACATCCTTCCTAAGGACTGGTGCCCAGAACTGGACAGCATACTCTAGGTGCGGCCGGACCAGAGTCTTGTAGAGCGGGAGAATTATCGTTTTATCTCTGGAATTAATCCCCTTGTTAATGCATGCCAGTATTCTGTTTGTTTTGTTAGCAGCAGCTTGGCATTGCATGCCATTGCTGAGCTTATCATCTACTAGGACCCCCAGGTCCTTTTCCATGCTAGATTCCCCCAGAGGTTCTCCCCCCAGTGTATATATTTTGCATTCATATTTTTGCCACCCAGATGCATTATTTTACATTTTTCTACATTGAACCTCATTTGCCATGTAGTTGCCCACCCCATTAATTTGTTCAGATCTTTTTGCAAGGTTTCCATTCCACATCCTGCGGAGAAGTTATTGCACTGCTTAGCTTAGTATGGTCTGAAAATACAGAGCTTGAACTGTTTACCCCATCTTCCAGGTTGTTTATGAACAAATTAAACAGGATTGCTCCCAGCACAGAACCCTGGGTAACCCCACTACCCACCTACTCCCCATTCATCACCACCCTCTGAACTCGCCCTTGTAGCCAGTTTTCAATTCATGTACTCACCCTATGGTCCATGCCAACGGACCTTAATTTGCACAGTAAATGTTTATGGGGAACTGTGTCAAATGTGTTTGCAAAATCCAGATACACCACGTCTACGGGCCTTCCTTTATCTAGATGGCAACTCACCTCCTCATAGAAGGTTAACAGATTGGTTTGGCAAGAACGATTCTTCATGAATCCATGCTGATTACTGCTAATGATACCTTTCTCATTACTAAAATCTTGTATATAGTCCCTTATCACCCCCTCCAAGAGTTTACATACTATTGATGTTAGGCTAACTGGTCTGTAATTCCAACAGAAGCCGGACTTTAGGCTGGCATCTGTTGGGCAGGCTTCTGTACACATTGGCCGAATGTTGGCTGGTTTCTGATGAACTGGCCAATACAGGATGATAATCTTCCAGTGTGTAAAAGCCTTTAGTCTTTTGCTCAGATTACACAGATCTACTTAGATTTGCAGTGCTTCTGGTCCTCAACCTACTATATAAAAAAATGTAAACTTTTAGGTAAATTCTGGAATTAAAGTATATAATCTGTATAAGAATACATAAAAACGTGTGTGAGAGGAGAGAAGGTCCGCAAGGACTGGTCTCTCATACAAATAAAAAACTTTTATCGATGAATGTGTGTATTTTCATCAGGCGATTCCAAATCGCAGAGGGAAAATTTGCAAGGATATAAAAAACAGTGCAAATCAATATAGAGTGCAGAGACAACAATGTCAACATATAACAGTGACTTATATAAGAAAAATGTGCACATATAAACACAAGCACTAAAGGGTCCTGAATAACAAAATATAAGTCCCACAAGCGTCACTAATGCAACAAGATGCAGTGAAAAGGTGACATATATACAGTCTTTAAATGAATGTTTTCAATGGTGGATATACACCCTGGAGTGCCTTCACCATCAAGAACGCAAAAGGAGAAAGGGATACTCTTACCAGGAGCGATGGACCCAGCTCCCCTTATGGTGGTGGGTCAATAAGGCATAGGAGCGAAGCCCAGAAGTCGGGCTCTCAGGATGGACTGCACGGTAACTCTCCAATCAGCCGATGGAAATCAGGGACGCCAGATATATGCAGAAAATTGCCCCGCTAAGCCGATAACAGCTCGATAGGCACTTATCCTCCAGGCAAGAAGTGTGGGATTTAGCAGCAAGATTAAAAAGAAAAAAATCTCCACATGGTGTAAATCCGTATGGTAGGATTTATTAATAGCAGTAAAAACGGATATCCAAAAAAATATATTCCATAAAAACAGATAAAAACAGCGCAGTGAAAGGTGGCCACAGCCGGCGTATTGTACCCTATGCATTTCGTCTTAAGAGACTTCAACTGGGGTATAACATGGACCCTTTAATGCTTGTGTTTACATGTGCACATTTTTCTTATATAAGTCACTGTTATACGTTGACATTGTTGTCTCTGCACTCTATATTGATTTGCACTGTTTTTTATATACTTGCAAATTTTATTTTCCCTCTGCGATTTGGAATCGCCTGATGAAAATACACACATTCATCGATAAAAGTTTTTTATTTGTATGAGAGACCAGTCCTTGCGAACCTTCTCTCCTCTCACACACGTTTTTATGTATTCTTATACACATTATATACTGCATCATCTATTAGCGCTACACTTTATTTTTTAATTTATTTTTTCATTTGTATCACAATTAGTCTAGTTGTTGTGTTGGCTGCTTATCACTCTATAGGTTGGCGCGGTATCACTCATATTTCTGGAAATAAAGTATATCTACAGCTAAAATGTTTATTTTAAGTTTTGGATAGAATGCGGATTAGAACCCTTGCCAGGTCTTACTGCTGTCTGAGGCTCTGTTGGAGAGATTCCATCAGTTCCTCCCCAGTAAAACACTCAACCCCAGGAGAAAGGAATTGAGGGGAAATGTTCTAACAGCAACACAGACAGAAATAAAAATGTTTGGGCAGGCTAGAACCTCTATCAGCTTTTTATTGCCGTCTGTCTCTCTGAAGCAGATTTTTCCCTCACTTCCTGTTTGATAAAAAGTTCTACCCAGAACAGAAAGTGAGATAAAATTTCTCTAAAAGAGCCAAGGTAGCAGTGAAACCTGAAAGGGGTCCTAACCTTTCCCCCATTCTATACAAAAAGTTTGGGGTATAGATATACTTTAAAGTAGGCTGAAAACTAAAGTGGATTATTAGCTGATACTCCAATTACAATACCACCATAATTTAACCTGATTATTGCATTTTAGTAAACTTACTTTGTGAAGAATCCCTTACATTGTACTTACTTGAATTCTGTGACATGTAATTACTATGCCGTGTTGATAGACACTGCTGTGTCACAAAATTCACAGAACTTTTGAACTACAGAGGTGCTAAGAGGAGGAGTCTCAGGAGGTGAAGTCAGTACAGGAATCACTGCTTGCACATAGCAAACTACCATACTGTGGTCCTATGTATAATGAGTTTTGTTTAGTTCCTCAAAAGTTGTAGTGTGAAGCATTTTTAATAACTTAATATAAATGGTATAGAAATCATGTTCTAATACTGCACCTGCTACACCAAAGGGACGCCTTAATCCTTGTGTGCACTTTTTCACATTAGTTTCTTTAAGGTCCATTCGTCCAATTCTTACTATTTGGCATACTAAGTATATTCTATCTCTGTTAAGATCCTTGTTTCCAAGATCCTACATAAAATTAAAAATAAACACTTACATACATATACAATAGATAGTTGTTTACATGCCAGACCGTCAAAACTTGGTATCATAACCATTATGAATCAGGTACATAAACACCAGCACCATCATCAAAACATCAAATTTTGGAAAACCTGGTAAATTAATTTTGAGTATAGTTTTAAACAGTCTTGTTAAAGCCACAAAAAATAAGAGTGTATCTTAACTGTAAAATCTTTTTCTTGGAGTACATTAAGGTACACAGGAGTACTAGGGTACATTGGGTTATGCAATGCAACTGCCTTCAAGAGATTGGACAATGGCAAACAGTGCTGAAAGACATCCCCGCTCTTACCATGCCTTAATTTTGTAACAAGCAATAGTAAGACTGGACTCTAAGATCAAAGGGGAGAGATCTGTATTTCTTAAAGGGTAAGTTTACCTTTACAGAAAAATCTGTAAGGTGAACTTACACAGGACCCCCCCCCCCCCCAGTCCCGCTGACCTGGATTGCCCCGGTATAGCCGCCTCAGGGGTCCGGGGCTTAGAAATCCCTGCAGCTGAATCTCCAAAACGTACCCCATCAGGAGGGACATTTCGGAGCATTCTAATTGGTACCATCACATGACCAATCAGAACCCGCGTAGCCCATCCTGTCAGCGGGGAAGAAGACGTATGAATACCGAGGGGATTTCCAAGCCCGGGCCCCTGACGCAGCTATACCGGGGCTCAGAATAGGAGATTGTCGTGCAACAGGTTAGCTGGACTGGGGGGGGTGAGGAGGAGGGGGTCCTGTGTAAGTTCACCTTACAGATTTTACTTTAAAGGTGAACTTACACTTTAATTTACTTCAAGAGAAGGATTTTACAGGTAAGACAAAAGTCCTGCTTTCTTAAACATATATTAAGGGACACAGGAGTAATTTGATATCTTGGGGCATCCAAAAGTGGTCCAACGGAGGAGTGGGCAACAACACAGCACCAAAAAAGAATGATAACAGGTATGTGTGAACAACAGGTTAATAGAAAGGGCTCAAAGGAGTTCACAGAGCTGGCTGAAGAACCTTACAACTGAAACTGACATCAGATGAGACCTTAACATCTATCTGCTAAAGCCCAGGAAGCTCTAACTGATCTAGTTGAGGGCGCAGACAGGGATATGTAGAACCTTATCCTTAATTCCATACATTTTAAAATTATGAGTTTCCAAATGCACCTGGAGATAATGTAATGAAAAGGTTGTCTCTTGCGGGGAAAGGTTGTCCTTGCGGGGACAGGAATGACAAAAAGAGAGTCAGTCTGTCTAAAGGAAGCCGTAGCAGAGCAGTAGATTCGAACAGTGCATATCACATCCAGACAGTGAAGTGAAATCTCCTTGGGATGATATGGAGCAAGACAGAGATGGGAGAACTATGCCCTTGTTATGGTAAAAGGAAGAAATCCCCTTTGGAAGAAAACAGACTGTGGGTCCCAAGATATCCATGTCCCTACATAGCACAAGAGATGGTTCGTAGCAGGATAAGGCCATCAACTCAGAAAATTACCTTACAGAAGTGTTGGCCATAAGAAAGTTCAAGGTTGAGATCCCACCAAATTACTAGGGAACATACTGGGGTGGAGTGATACCTTGTACAAAGGCCTTCACTAAGGAGTGAGAGGCAATCTTTGAAAAAGATTTGACCCTTGATGGTACTCAAGACCAAGTGTTGATCCAGATCAGAATGGAGAAAAGACAGGATTAGTGACATGGAGCTTTACCTGGTTTGGAAATTTCTTGCCTTACACCATGAGAAATAAACTGTCCAAGCGTGATAGTAGACTTTTCAAGAGGTGGATAGGAATAACTGAATCAAGCTGGCCCCTGTCCTTGATGACCTGGACTTCAACAACCAGGCTGTTATAGCTAGTAACCAAGAAGCAGGTGGTGAACTGGTCCTTTGTACAGAAGATCTGGATGATCTGGGAGGGCCCATAGATATACTGCCAAGAGTCTGATGAGGCCCAAGTACCACATCTGCCTTCTTCTAAGACTTAAAGGGTTTGTTACCCCAACATTTTATATTCCTGATGTGTGCCTGCTGTTTAATGTACTTGTATGAGAAAGCTTGTATACTGTTATCTTTGTATTTCTTCCTTTGTGTGCAATCCCTGGTATTCTTTTCAGTCCCCCTGCTTTCCTATTAAAAACTGACCACACTAAGCAGTTCTCTAGCTATGCTGGGAACTCAGCCTGCTCTCCTCCAATGACCAGACTTGTTCTCACATGCCCTCCTTGCACAGCCTTTCACTGTTTTCAGTGTACTGCTGCTTCTCCTCCCTCAAATGCTTATGCAGCTGAGAACAGAGGGAGAACAAACAGAATTGTGATCACTTATAAAAAAAAAGGGGAAAATGTTATGTATAATGTTTTTTTTTATATCTATACAAAAATGTTTTGCCTTTCATTTCTATTTTAAACTGAATGGGTTGTTTTACAAGGTGATTGTTTACAATCACGTTAAGAAAAAAATTAGGTATGCTTGGAATGGAAGGTTAAAACCGGGCTTTCTCACTGCTGTTTGTATGCCCAATATCCAGAAGACAATTGCATAACCCATTGTGCCTGAAAATTCCTGGGTTTCTTAATGTACAATTAAGAACATTTATTTTTTTATTCAGAGAGATGTAAAAACGAATCCTAACACCACTTATTGCAGATAGAAGGGCAGAGAACTTCTAATTGCTGCCTTTCTGTTAGACGAAGCAATGCAGAGTTTATAGCCTTGTCTTTGCCTCCAGATGTCATCTGATAGTAGTGTCAGAAATTCCTAATGGTTTGAAAGGTTTACAAGGTTTGATAAGGTTTGCTTGGGCTCCTTCCACAATTTAAGACATATGAAACAGCAACATGTCTTCACAGCAAAGATTAGTGTTTTTGGAAATTCCATTACTTTTTTAAGCTGATGGTATAATTCTGGGTACATTATAAATGCCTCAGATCTGAATTATTATTTTGAGACTCCATTGTTGCCCAACCTAATTATAGTTGTTGTTAACCTAATTATATAACTTTATATAAGCCCTTGTCCTAATGACAAGTACTCCTGTCTGTGTGTATTATTAAAAAAATGCCTCCGTTACCTGATTCACAGCGGTTCCTTGCACTCACATCACCGGACGGCTCTCTCCTCTGCCCAGCTGACAGATGCAGTGGGCAGGGCTAGATTCCCCCACTGATGTCAGCCGGGACATGAGGAGGAGAGGAGAGAAAGAGCCAGCCAGTCATGTGATCGCAGGGAACTGCTGTGAAATCCGGTAAAGGAGGCTTTTTTTTTTAAAAAGCACACAGACAGGAGCACTTGTTATTAGGACACGGGGGATTATATATAGTTTTAACAGTTATGAGAGCAGCAGGAGTGGAGGGGGCGGGCACTGACACAGGGGCAGACAGGGAGGGAGGGGAGGGGGAGGAGTTCACAGGAGCTCATAGGAGAATAGGAGGGCTGCAGATGATGGAGGCATGTAAACTGACCACGGTGTCAGGGCTCAGCAGCCATGATATACCATGGCCAGTTTACAGAGGGGAGGGTGGAAACTGGCAGGATCAGCCAGGTATTACAGGTGATACAGAGGGCCAAATGACACAGCACAAGCATTGTGCTGTATAAAATGCTTTAGAGACAGGATTCTTTCTTTTGGGGGGTTAACAAACGCTTTAATTTCTTGCACTGTAATAAGTCCTTTACCAGCTCTATGATACAAATCAAAGACAAGTATGAGACTCCCAGATAGGAGGAGAAAAAAAAGTCCTCCAATCTGGACTCTTAAAAATAAAGATTGCAAAATACATACTGTAAATAAAAGTAATGCAGTTGTTAAACATTAATGGAAAAAAAACCCATAAAGTACAGAGGTTTACTTCTCTGCCTCAGGGGCTAGCAGAGGAAAATATGTAGCATACCCTCAGTCACCCACCCCAAGGGTTTGACTTTTTTTTTAATTTCAGGGCTCATATACTATTTAAGTTGCTTGTCTAACCTTTCTAATAAAACAAATGGAAAGGGCTTTTATCCTAGTGTGATGAAACCATTATTTATTTACTCTTAGTGATCGTGGCACTTATTTATCTATGGTTCCCAAAGCTTTCAGGACAAATTTACAGTCTTTTTTAATCTCTCTATGCAACCACCAATCTTTCACATTCATTAATATTACTGTGTAATGCAATGGATGGGAGTCATCAGTTAAAAAAGTAAACTTAAACTTTTGGAACTGGAATCTTGGATTTTTGTAAAGGGATGCATATTAACAGGATGTAAAAAATTATGAAAAAGGATGCCCAAGATATTTTTAAATATTCATAAATTGGAAATTGGCCCTAAAAAATAGCCAATGCTTTTGTTTACATTCTCCCCATAAACTTGCTTCATTGACCTCATTATATATGCACCACTTTTCATTTCACGATCCTCACTTTTTAGCTATCTATTATTTATTAGATTTCATTTTTTTATAGACCCATCACTTATATGTTGATCTTCATTTTTCTTCTATACCATCTTCATCTTTTATTCACTATGGGTTCTCTCCATGTACATCAATCCTCATGCTGACGTGC
Organism: Aquarana catesbeiana; assembly: GCF_042186555.1. Lineage (NCBI taxonomy): Eukaryota > Metazoa > Chordata > Amphibia > Anura > Ranidae > Aquarana > Aquarana catesbeiana. The sequence continues at coordinate 407,870,869 of NC_133326.1, read as the reverse complement.
ATACATATACTAGGGCCAATTGAGAAAGGACCCAATTATCCTATCAGCATGTCTTTGGAGTGTGGAAGGAAACCAGAGTACCTAGAGGAACCCCACACAAGCACAGGGAGAACATGCAAACTCCATTCAGATAGTGTCCTTGCCGGGATTCAAACTGGGGACCCCAGTGCTGCAAGGCATAAGTGATAACCCCTAAGCTGATTCAGGAAAAGGATATAGTCAAAAAATAAATGACATATTTGACAAGGTTGCATAAAGACACAGGTCATCCAGTTCAAGGTATGGGTGTTTGTTATACAAATTCCCATATCCCTGTATATCGTGTTCGCTGAGAAACACATCTAATATATATATAGTTTTATTTATCTACAATCTCCTCTGATACCGCTAATTGTGGAAGGTACAGTAGTTCACATCCTTACTGCTCTAACAGCCCCCTCTTCTAAGAATCCCATACACAGTTTAAGATTGCACTGCTTCTCATGTGACTTCATTGCATGGCCATGTGTCTTCTTCAGAGACATTAGTTTAAAGAGTTTTCTCTTGATACTACAGTCACCGTTAAAAGAACAATAAAGAATGAACCATTGACAAACAGAATCACTTTAATTTTTTCTTATCACTTACATTTATTGAAAACTTACCGTAAAAACAACTTTCAGATTGTTCAGCATGTCTATTTCTTTTGGAAAACCTTTACTTCCCCATCTCACCAAATAATTCTCACTGTTAAAATCATAATATCATATGATCAATATGCAATATGCTGGGTAAATAGATTACAAACAAAAACAGTTGGGTGGGTTGGTGAACTACAGGTATGCGTGGAAAAAAATGTAAAACCTAAAAGCAGGTTGGCCAAGTTTAATTCATGAGTCTGAGGGTTTGAATTTTTTCTTTTCAACTTGTAATATTTTTGATAGACATTAGAAAGTAATACAGTTTTACTTTCAGTCACGCTGTTGTAAGGAGTAACTGTACTTACAGCACAAATCCTTTAGGAAAACTTGGCGCTGGAACCTCAGTGGAAAAGCAAATTATATCACTCACATTCTTATGGGAAATCTGTAAATACTTTTTTGAGACTGGCCAAGACTGTGTTTATACCCACAGCCTGTAATACTAAGAGACACTGCCGGGACAAGGTAATTTAGCACCCAGGGCAAAGACGCCAACCTGCCCCCCCCCCCCTCCTCCACAAGATGTATGAGCATCATGTGTTTGAAAAAATCCCCCCCCCCCCCCCCAAAATAAAATAAAAAAATAGAGCACTAATCGGCATACTTAGCCCTAAGCATAAATTCCCTTTGCAAGCCAAAATTCTCCCCAAACAAAAATACCTCCTCCTCTTAATTCAAATCTCTCCCTGCTGAAATCCCCCTCCCAGCACAAAACTTTTCCCCCCATCCTCTCTCTAAGCTCAAATCCATTCTCTTCCCAAATGTTCCTTGCTAACACAACTATACCTCCCCAAAAAAGCACCCTGTTAGCACACATCATCACCCCTCATATTTCCCCTCCAAGTGCAAATCCTCCCCCTCTCCAAATCCCCCCTCCCAGCACAAATCCTCCCCTCCCTCCAATGTCCCCTCCTAGCACAAATACCCCCCAGTCATCCCAACTAGCATAAATCCCCCCCCTCTTAGCACAAATAACCATCAATCATCCCTACTAGCACAAATCCTCTCCTCCAAATTCCCCCCCTCCGGCCCCAAAAAATAATTTCTCCTTCTTGCACAAATCCCCCCTTCCAAATCCCTCCTCTTAGCACAAATCTTATTCCCCCATCCCCCCAGCTCAACACCCCCCCCCCCAAATCACCTCTCAAATTTCCCATCCTAGCACAAATCTTACCCCTGTCACCCCCAAAATCCCCCTCCTAGCACAAATCCTCCCCCCAAATTCCCAAATGTACCCTCTAGCACAAATACCCCCATCATCCCTACTAACATAAAAACCCCATTGCTAGCAGCCCCAATATTTCCTATCCTAGCACAAATCCCCCCCATCGCCTCTTTTAGCACAACCCCCCCAATCCCCCTCCTAGCACATATCCTCTTCCCCCAATCTCCACAGCACAAATCCTCCCTCCTGGCACAAATAATAACCTCCATCATTGGTGCCAGTTTCCGCAATAATAACCACCAGCATTGGCACCATTTTCTGCAATAATTACACCCAGCATTGGTGCAGTAGCTGCAATAATAACCCCCAGCAAAGGTGGTCAGTGGTGATATGCTACTTTAAAACTCTGCAGCATGAATGGGTTAATTAACATGATACTGGCCACTAATGCAGCACAAATGGGTTAATTAACTGCCACTGGTCACTACTGCATCAGTGACAGTACATGAACCCCTTCATGCTTCACATACTGGTTAATGGTAGTGTTAGTTAACTAACCCCTTCACCCCCAATTACAAAGCCCACCACACTCCCCAAGGAGTTAACCAGTCTAGTGCACTGGAAAAGCCTTATGGCTGAGCCACTGCAACATTACACTGTCACTGTTAAGCAATATACAGTATATTCTCCTCTGCTCACTTATCTTATCCAAGCAGCATGCATGCATGGTCTCTCCCTCGCGGAGCCTCTCTCTCTTCCTGTTCCAGCCTCCGAATGACATCATGTCAGAGGCGGGGAATAGAAATGATCTGTCGGGCAGAGTGGAAGTTCAATGAATGTTTACTAGTGCCGGGTGCAGGAGTATGGGGAGCATTTCAGCACTCGGCACCCCCCTGTAGCTCTGCAAGGGCACTGTGCAGGGTCTCTTCTCCCGGACTGAGGCAGTGATCTGTGCACCGCTCTGCATGCTCAACCACCATCAGGCAGAATTTAGCCAGCATTATCTCCACTCTGTCATCCCCCCTTGTTGCGGCTCTGGTGTCACCCCACTGGCAGGTGTCACCTGGGTGCGGACCGCCCCGCACCCCCATATTGACGCCACTGTCAAGACTATACTTACATGCCCCCTACACGCAGTGTTTGCTGGGAGGAGATGGGGGGGTTAAACGAACTGTAAAGTCACGATTTTATGTTCCCGATGGAAGAGCGCTACAGTGACAGGATAGTGAAGCTGGAGAGGAAAGAAAGGACAGCCTGCTCTCTCCTCCCCTCCAGATTTCACATTTATCATACAACACTAAGTTGACAGAAGTAGTGATGCATGAATAGTTGTTTCTACAATTACATATAGATTATAGCTATGTTGGGAAGGATAAATAGTCAACACCAGTGTGCAGGACGTAGGCAGCAGTGGGCAAGAATGGATTGGACTGCTGCTGCAGGTATGTGCAGGCACCTCTAGTCCTTGCTGTAGGGATAAAATTCAGACTTGTGCATAACTGCATATTATGCTTTTATATAAAGGTTAGTAGATATGTAGGTAACTCTAATTTTAACCAATAGAATGGAACTGAACAAATTAGACTTAACAGCAACACCTTTTTACAACATCTGGATCAATATATAAGCTAAATAGTTTATATACAAGACCATCTCTAGGAATAGAGAAATTAGCCCCAAATTGTGTTAACTAAACTGACCACCAATAACCTCAATTAGTTCCTGAGTTCCCCTTAATAATATGACACTAAGCTAGTTATATAACATTAAACAAGATGGATTACAGCTTGCGCACATATTTCAAAGGAATACTATTTAGACAGCTGTTATCAGAACATCTCTAATAGATAGTATTCAGGAAAAAGGTAGAGATGGTCTGAGAGTCTATCTGGGGAAAGTCTGTCTGGATGAGAGCATACTTAGGTGAGAAAATTTCTGAAAGTCAGCATCTTTGTCGGTCAAAAGTACAGCTGGATAAGTACTTGTGATGTTTGATACATGATATCATTGTTGTGTATACCCTGGATCAAGTCTTTCAAAAAGCTTCTCTCTAGAATAGAACTGAGGGTTTTTCATCTGAGTATGTGGACTAAATAATATTGTTATGTACAGAGGCGTAGCTTGAAGCTTGTGGGCCCCGATGCAAAAGTTGACCTAGGCCCCCCCACTACCACCGCGTGTGCAGATACACCCACCGCACGCCAAGATACTCAAAGTGGCTTAAAAGTTTTGAGTTCCCAGAGTTCCTCCTTACACTGGAGGACAGGGATCGCCCCTGGAGAATCAGAGGACAGGGATCACCCCTGGAGAATCAGAGGACAGGGATCACCCCTGGAGAATCAGCGGACAGAGATCACAGATGGAGAATCAGAGGACAGGGACCCCTGGCAGGTCATTTGGCAGAGCTCCTTTCCCATTCCAGCACTGTAAACAGCTCCTCCCCCCAACACAATACACAGGGCTGAAATCACATTCTTTTACACACAGTCTATCAGCCTTCACAGGGTGTATCTGGCTTTTATGTTGACGTTCTGACCTGTGAAATCCCCTGGTCGGAACGGCAGTGTAGTTGCAGTAGGTAGATACACCCTATGCAGATCATGGCTGACTGGCTGTCTTGTAAAGGAATGTGATTGGAAAAGAAGCTCAGCAGCGGGGCATAGCATCCATGGTGGAGGGGGTGGTCAGGGGGCTTTGGAGGGGCACAACTTAGATCTGGGGGGTGCAAAGCAAAATCTGGAGCCTGCAGCCCCTCAGGGGCCCCTCAGGAGGTGTTAAGGGATTTGTTTTAGCAATTTCTGAAGGTTTCTCTGTCAGTGTTGGCAAGTGTTGGGGGAAGGTCACCTCCCAGAGGTGCATGTCTTTTCCCCAGTTGTCAGGGAAGTGGGGTAAGCAGACATCCCCGTGTGTGTGTGTGTGTGGGGGGGGGGGTACAGAGAATCCCAGCTAGTGACTAGAAGACACTGAGCGGTGTCTTACCTCACCAGTGACATTGGTCCCATTGTTGCTACAGGACGGCACTCTCCTTCTTTTAACTCGGTTACCATTCCATGTTGCCAGCACACAGCACAGACACTTCCTCATCTTGGGCTGTTCTCACCCCGTGCTTCTCTCCATTCAGAGAAAAGGCTCACAGCTTCTCCCCAGCCAATGAGAACAGAGGGGTGTGGACTGTGGAATGCAAAGTGGAAGCCCAGTACTGGAGTGTGGCTGTGGGGCCCTAGGGCAGATCAGAGCTGGATTTTGTGGAGGATATGATAATATGACAGGGAGGCTGCAGGGGCCCCCTGGAGCTAGGGGCGGTGTGGCGATTGTGACCCCTGCAACCCCTTATGCTACGCCCATGGTTATGTAATATTGTTGACTCCTCAAACACTATGAGGCCTATTTATATAAGGTTTCTTAGCAAATGCAACAAACACCCACACAGCTCCAGTGAAACTTGCTGTATTCTGTGCAATACAATTATCCATTATGATTATATGCACCATCTAGTGGCCATACATTTTTTTCCTGATTAAGGTATTTAAAAAAAAATGTATTATGGCCACTAGATGGCATTTACGATCATAGGAGATAATTATATTACACAGAATATGGCAAGTCTTTTTGGAGCTGTGTGGATGTTTGTCACATTTGTTCAGCAAACTATACATAAACCCTTATATGTTATGCGCAACACTTAACCACAACAGTTTCTCCCCTTTCCACTAATAACAGTCTCTAAAGTAATACCTTATGTATGCCATTGAAGTACTGTGTCTACTGTGGCCTGTTTTTGGCACATTGGCTAGCAGTCAGTGTAGTGGAAAAGTTGCCCCCTGAAGTGAAAGATTTAACGCTTTTATACATCTGCTTTAGTGGTGGCAACAACTGAGAAGTTTGATATAGAAAGGAATACACAATGGAACCATTTTCAGTTTTCTTACAAAGTTGAGAAACAGGGACAATTTATTAAAACATTGTCAGGTTAAATAGAGAAAGTATTCTTATTCATCGTGTGAAAGGAATACAGGTAGCATATCTATGAAATGTTGCAATATTTATCAGCAAGGACAACAGTAAGCAGCACAGTAATGACATCACTAAGACCCCTTTCACACTGGGGAGGTTTTCATGCACTTTAGCACTGGAAATATCCTCTGCTAAGTGCCTGGAAACCACCTCCCATTCATTCAAGTGTGACTTTTCACACACGGGCGGTGCACTTGCGGGACGTTTCGAAAAAAGTCCTGCAAGCAGCATCTTTGGGGTGGGTTGGGAGCGCTGTATTTAGCGCTCCCAAAATGCCCTGCTTGTTGGTATGAATGAGCAGCGCTTCCGAAGCGCATGAAAAACATTTCGGAAGCGACACAACGCGGGAGTTTTTAACCCCTTCTTTGGCGTTAAAAGTGCCCTGCTAGCGGCAGAAAGTGCCGCTTAAACAGCGGTAAAGTGCCGCTAAAACGAGCGGCACTTTACCACGAACATGGCTGCGGCCCCAGTGTGAAAGGGGTCTAAATCTTATTCAAGATTTCATCTAACAGTGCCCAGCAGTCAGAATAGCACAGTGCCTTAGATGATCTTACAGTTAATACTATGAGGCTTCAGAAAAGATATGCATAGGCACAATAACATGACAGGATATAGAACTAAAATTATTTCTGCTACCTATATTTCCTACCTGATAATTGTTTGTTTCTGAGGATCATACAGTGACATAAAAAGTTCAGCATCTTCACCAATTCTGCAGACAAAATTTCGTACAAAAACATAGAGACCATATGTGGGTGCCGACGATATACGACTATGCATACTGTAGTCACTTTGATCTTTGAACTGGAAAGCAAAACAAATATATAATGAATTACAATAAATGTAACATTTATAATGGATACTTATGCAGACTTTGCAATGTCAACAATGCCTCAACTCTGCCCTCTCTGGCAGGACCCCATAAAAGTGGTATGTGTAGCATAGCCTAGGTTCACTCATATGTGGTGCGGGAAACTCAGTGATCCCTGCGAGTTTCCCGCACCGCAGTGCAATTGCACTTTGTTTGCAATCCGCTGCAGACATCACGTTAACTATACCACAAAACGATCGCAAATGCAGTGCAGTTTGCCCGTACCGGATTACATTGTACAAAACGACTTTGTGATGCAGTTGCGGTGCAGCTCCGAAAAAAGGTTCCTGCACTTTTTTTGTGTAATGTGGTGCAATTTGAGCGCATTCAAAATGAATGGGGTCAAATCACACCACACCAAATCGCATGTGAATTGCACAGGAATGTGGTGCGGTTCCTGTAGGATTTACATGCGAGTTATAGTGTGAACTGGGGCTTAGTTAGGTGTGGTTAGAGTGTAGAACACGCAATATCAATGAGTAGTAGGACTATGGATCGAGTCCTTGGCTTTCCCCTTGAATTGGGCTTGAGGACCTTCCCTGGATAGCCTTTCCCCTGGAATTGGGCTTGTTCACTTAAGCACCCCTGACAATGGGAACAGAGAACTTGTATCACACCACCAAAGATGGTAAAGACTGTTGCAATCGTTATCTCAATGTTGACCGTTTAAACCCGACCCTGCGTAATGGAAATGATACGTACAAGTATTAACCGCTTCAGCCCTGGAAGAATTTACCCCCTTCCTGACCAGAGCACTTTTTGCGATTTGGCACTGGGTCGCTTTAACTGACAATTGCGCGGTCGTGCGACGTGGCTCCCGAACAAAATTGACGTCCCTTTTTTTCCCACAAATAGAGCTTTCTTTTGGTGGTATTTGATCACCTTTGCGGTTTTTATTTTTTGCGATATAAACAAAAAAATAGCGACAATTTTGAAAAAAACGCATTATTTTTTACTTTTTGCTATAATAAATATCCCCAAAAAATAATTAAAAAAACATTTTTTTTCCTCAGTTTAGGCCGATACGTATTCTTCTACATATTTTTGGTAAAAAAAAAAATCGCAATAAGCGATTATTGATTGGTTTGCGTAAAAGTTATAGCGTTTACAAAATAGGGGATAGTATTATGGCATTTTTATTAATAATTTTTTTTTTTTACTAGTAATGGCGGCGATCAGTGATTTTTATTGTGACTGCGACATTATGGCGGACACATTGGACATTTTTGACACATTTTTGGGACCATTGTCATTTATACAGCAATCGGTGCTATAAAAATGTACTGATTCCTGTGTAAATTACACTGGCAGTAAAGTGGTTAACCACTAGGGGGCGAGGAGGGGTTAAGTCAGTACTAGGGAGTGTTTTCTAACTGTAGGGGGGATGGGCTAGCTGCGACACGTCACTGATTTCTGCTCCCGATGACAGGGAGCAGAGATCAGTGAGACTGTCACTAGGCAGAACGGGGAGATGCTGTTTACATCAGCATCTCCCCGTTCGCCCTCTCCGTGAGGCGATCGCGGCTATCCCCGCAGCGATCGAGTCCGTGGGACCCGTGACCCGACTGCCGGAGCTCACGGCTGGCGCCAGCGTGCGCGCAATGGCACGGCGGGGAATTCAAATGGGACTTACAGGTACACCCATTTGCCCAGCCGTGCCATTCTGCCGACGTACATCGGCGTGCGCCGTTCGGGAAGTGGTTAAGTAAAAAAAAAAATATATATACTTTGCTTCTGACTTGGAGTGATGTTACATACACTATATTGGCAAAAGTATTGGGATGCCTGCCTTTACACACACATGACCTTTAATGTCTTAGTTCGTAGGGTTCGATATTGAGTTGGCCCACCATTTGCAACTATAACAGCTTCTACTCTTCTGGGAAGGCTGTCCACAAGGTTTAGGAGTGTGTCTGTAGGAATGTTTGACACACAGAATTCTTCCAGAAGCGCATTTGTGATGTCAGGCACTGATGTTGGATGAGAAGGCCTGGCTCACAGTGTCCACTCTAATTCATTCTAAAGGTGTTCTGTCAGGTTGAGGTCAGAACTCTGTGCAGGCCAGTCAAGTTCCTCTGCCCCTAACTCACTCATCTATGTCTTTATGGACCTTGCTTTGTGCACTGGTGCGCAGTCGTGTTAAACAGGAAGGGCCCATCCCTAAACTGTTCCCACAAAGTTGGCAGCACGAAATTGTCCAAAATGTCTTGTTATGCTGACGCCTTAAGTGTTCCCTTCAATGGAACTAAGGGGCCAAGCACAACCCTGAAATAAAATCCCACACCATAATCCCCCCTCCACCAAATGATTTGGACCAGTGCACAAAGCAAGGTCCTTAAAGACATGGATGAGCGAGTTTGGGGTGGAGGAACTTGACTGGCCTGCACAGAGTCCTGACCTCAACCCAACAGAACACCTTAGAGATAAATTAGAACAGAGACTGCGAGCCAGGCCTTCTCGTCCAACATCAGTACCTGACCTCACAAATGCGTTTCTGGAAGAATGGTCAAACATTCCCATAGACACACTCCTAAACATTGTGGACAGACTTCCCAGAAGAGTTAAAGCTGTTATAGCTGCAAAGGGTGGGCCAACTCAATATTGAACCCTACGGACTGGGATGCCATGTGCGTGTAAAGGCAGGCGTCACAATACTTTTGATAATATAGTGTAGTTAATCAGGTTATGAAAAATACACAAGTACATCTGGTTCATTCAATAGAAAAAATAATTAAATAGAAAATCCTCCATATACACAACCCTATGCCACAGAGAACGGCAAAATGAAACCCTATTGGACCCATTGTCCAATTTGCTCCAGCAGAGGACAATCAATTCCTCCCTGAATCCCCAGAAGGCAGTCAGATATTCCCTAGATCAACAATCTTTGGTGTTAATACCTTTAAATGTTAATATCCAGTAGTTATATTTTGTGCATTTAGGAATGTATTCAGCCCTTTTTGAAAACAATATACTGAGCTGGCCAGAGCCTATGTCTTGATGAAAAGAGATTTAACCTCCACATATAGAAAGGCTTCTTTATAAGCACCTGAACCAGATGGCTTGCACCCCTATGTTCTTAAAGTGGTTGTAAAGTCAGAAGGTTTTTTTTATCCTAATGCATTGTAAGCATTAAGATAAAAAGCCTCCTGTGTATAGCAGTCCCCCTAATACTTCCCTGAGCCCATCTCTATCCAGCAATGTCCACGAGTCCCTTGGCCATCCTTGACTCTCCCTCCTGATCTCTGCTGCTGTTAATCAAACTCAGTTAGCCAATCAGGAGAGAGAGAGGCGGGGCTGAACTTCAGCTTCGTGTCTGAATGGATACACAGAGCTGCAGCTTGGCTCGGGTTTCCCTATAGCAGTGGTTCTCAACCTGGAGGTCCAATGATAATTTGCCATGGGTCACCGAATCCTGGGCTGTTCCTGAAGCCTGCACCACTCTCCCAGACAAAGTAGAAAACACAGTGAAGCCAGAGACACAGTGAAGTCGGAGACACAGTGAGTAACACTACCTGTGATTATAGTTGCCATTAAAAGTCCCCACTACAGTTCTCAGATCAGCATAAGACCTTGATCAAGAGCACCTAAGGTGGCTGATCAGAACTCCCCCCAGCATTGCCACTGATCCCAACTCCCCGCCAGCACTGCCACTCATCCCATTCCCACCACCAAGGAGTAAGAGAAGGAATAAGAATAGAGAAAACATGGAAGGGAGAAGAAAAGAGGGGGAGGAACAAAGAATAAGGGAGAGAAAGAGGAAGAGAAAGAACAAGAAAGACGACTAGAGAGAGGGATGGGGAAAAAAAAACCCCAAGAAATTAGGATAGAGAGAGGTAAAAGGGAAAGAAAGGAGAACAAAGAGAAAGAGTGGTACATCCTAAAATGTACCATAAGGGGTTTTAATACTGCACGAGTGGAAGGGACTCAGGGAGCGCTAAATGTCCATGGGTTAGGGGCGCAAATTACATGTCTTGCCTTGGGTGCTGACAACCCACGCTACAAATTATTTTACTGTTGGGGTCCACACAACTTGGGAAAATGTATCAAGGTGTCACAGCACTAAAAGGGTTGAGAACCACTGCCCTATAAAAAGCTGCTTGCTGTGGGGCACTCAACAGGAGGGAGGGGCCAGGAGCTCCAGCCAGGGACCTGAGAAGAGGAGGATCTGGGCTGCCCTGTGAAAAAACAACTGCACAGAACAGGTAAGCATAACATGTTTGTTATTTTCATAGAAAAAAAAACAAGACATTACAATCACTTTAAAGAGTTGAGCTTTGTTATTTCAAAGCCATTGTTTTACGTTTTAGATACACTTTATTGACTGATGTGGTACCACTGGATTGTTGCACAACCAATGTGGTGCCTATATATATTTAAAAAGGGATCAAAGTCTTTTCCAAGTAACTACAGGTCAGTTAATTAGGTCTACAGTTGGGTAGATAATTGAGGGTTTAATAACAGACCACATAGAAGAATTTTTGCTAGAAAAAAATGTAATAAACAGCATGAATTCGCAAAAGACTGAAGCTATCAAAGAAATCTCAAAACAAAACCTAAGAATTGGCTGTGGTTATAGTATACTTGGATTTTGCAAAAGGGTTTGACACAATACCCTACACATGGTTAGTAAACCACCTCAACACTGGGCACATTTACCCCCTTCCTGCCCAGGCCAAGTTTCAGCTTGCAATGCTGTCGCACTTTAAATAACACTTTAAATAACAATTGCGTGGTCATGCAGCACTGTACCCATATGAAATTGTTATATTTTTTTAAAAACAGATAGAGCTTTTTTTAGTGGTATTTAATCACCACTGGGGTTTTTTTTAATGTTTTAGTTTCTGTTATAAAATTTTGCAAATAAGTAATTTTTCTCCTTCATTGATGCGTGCTGATGAGGCTGCACTGATGGGCACTAATAGGCGGCACTGATAAGGCGGCACTGATAAGGCAGCAGTAAGGAGAAGGCACTGATGAGGTTGCACTGATATGTGGCACTGATGGGCACTGATAGGCAGCACTGATGAGCACTGATAGGCAGCACTTATGGGCACTAAAAGGTGACACTGATGGGCACTGATAGGCGGCACTGATGGGCAGCACTGATGGACACTAATAGGTGGCACTGATAGGCGGTACTGATGGGCGGTACTGATAGGAAACACTGATAGGCAGCACTGATGGGGCTGCAATGATGATCAGTGTCCTGATTATCTGTGTAAATGTCCCCTGTCACACTTGCTGGTCACCGGGTCTCCTCACACTGTGACAGCACTTGAGGAAAGGAATGCTAATAACAGCAAGTTTGTTTACATGTGATCAGCTGTAATTGGACACAGCTGATCACATGGTAAAGGGCCGCGTGATTGGTCCTTTACCTAAATCTGTGATCAGCTGTGTCCGAAGGACAAGAGGTCCCATGACTGATCAATGCGGGATCTGAGGTCACTGTTATGGAATATATGACTTTTACGCCCAGTGGTATGGGACGTGGGACCAGCTGGACCCCCCTTGGCTGTCCCTCAAGGCAGCCAATAGCCTACTAATCTTGGTGGAAGGTGTTACCTTGGTGAAGATTCAGATAGAAGATCAGGTTGTGGGGTGAGTAGGGGTCATGATGACCCAGTGTCCAGTGAGTGCAGCGGTACCTATTGTTCTGGGCATGAGGCCTACTAGGGGGCAGGGAGAAAACAGCATGAACAAGTACACGCCCCCCCAAAGCAAAAACTACTCCTGGCACCCCTCTAAGAGGTAGTCTGGTCTCTGCCCATCAGGGCTCACAAGAAACTACAAGGGGCCACGGTAATGGTGGAACCTCGCAAAGACTCAGTAATGCCAGGGGAGTTGCTGGTTGCTCGCACCTTATTCAAGGACCACAAAGGGAAGGTGCTGGTGCAGCTCATCAACCTGGGGACCTCCCTGATTCTACTCCCTAACCATGCCACCATAGCAGACCTCTACATAGTATCCCGTCACTGTATCTCGGAGGCTCAGCTGCCATCACCTGAGGCCTACTACTACTGACGCATTGCTGTTTCATGCTGTGAGTGCTCCCGGTCGGGTTTTCTTCCTGCTGGGCCTTTTCTGTATTGCCGAACTTCAGTTACAATATATTCTTGTTTCTCTGCATCTGGACTCTGAGTATTTTCTGCCGCCGCATCGCCGAATGTGCCTAAATACTTCACCCTGTGTCCATTAATGTATGATTAAGAAATAAAGAATGTGCTTAGTTACCATTTCTTCTTTTATGCGCTCTGTTATTTTCTCTGTAGCGGCTTTGTGGGCATCAAACAAGCTGATCACACTTGTTTTGTCTGGATCTAGAATATTTCCATCTTCATCTCGGACAATCAGATCAAGTTCAAGAATTCTGTAAGTATAATATGTGTGAGTAACAAACAAACACTGTATGATCGTGTAGGTCAAACAACACACATTAGGTTGCTGTTCACTATGGTAAGCAAAAGCAAAAACGTGACCATAAAAAGGGGATATTGGACATGAAGGCACAGAATGACTTCCTACATCACAGATTCCCACATAAATACGTTTTTGGCTCACCAAACACAAGTGTTCAAGCTTTGGATTGAGCACTGAGGGTTAAAGCTTCTGTCAGGTTTTTATTTCCATCTTTGTCCCTATGAGGAGATTTAACCTCTCTTTCTGTCAGGACAGGAAGTTATGGAAAATCTCCTAAATAGGGACAGAGACAAAAACACATTTAACACAAGTTTATCAATTCATTACTCCTATAGTGCTATGCAAAGTTATAATAATTAATTTATAAAAACTTGTTCCAAATTGTTGAGAGGGTGCCCATGGTTGTAGGTACAGTAGGTGCTAAAGTGGGCTTACATATGGGAAAGAGAGCTCATGGAGGTCATCAAAAATGGAGATGGAGTATTCAATAGCAGTTTAAAGACCAGGCAGATAATGGACAGTGGCAGAAAACCTGCTGTACTAGAGTTCTGGAAAAAAAAGTTACTCTCCTAATGCCACGTACACACGAGCGGTTTTGCAGTCGGAATAAACTCTGAGGGTTTCTCCAATGGAATTCTGCTCAAGCTGTCTTGCATACACACGGTCACACCAAAGTCCGACCGTCAAGAACGCGGTGACGTACAACACGTACGATGGGACTAGAAAAAGGAAGTGCAATAGCCAGTGCGCCACCCTTTGGGCTCCTTTTGCTAATCTCGTCAGAACAGCATACAGGCGAGCGTTTTTTCCAATAGTAATTAGTTCCGTTGGAAAAATATAGAACATGTTCTCTATCTAAGTCCGTCTGAATTTTCGATGGAAAAAGTCCGATGGGGCATACACACGGTCGGAATATATGATGAAAAGCTCCCATGGGACTTTTTCTGATGGAAATTCCGCTCGTGTGTACGTGGCATTACTGTTAATAGCACAAGAATGGTGGCTGAACAACAAGAGTATTATCAAATCTATTGGCATGTACAACAGTTTGTATAGATATGTTTAGCTGAAAAGGCTATTTTTTGTGCTATCTCCTGTACAGCTGTAAACATGATAGATTAACAAAGGAAATCAAGCATATAGCTACTTTTTAATGCACCTGGAGTATGCCATCCAGTTCTGGGCACCAGTCTTCAGGAAGGCTGTGCTGGAACTGGAGAGAGTCCAGAGAAGGGCAACAAAACTAATAAAGGGTCTGGAGGACCTTAGTTATGAGGAAAGATTACAAGCACTGAACTTATTCTCACTGGAGAGGAGATGCTTGAGAGGGGACATGATTTCAATGTACAAATTCCGTACTGGTGACCCCACAATAGGGATAAAACTTTTCCGCAAAAGAGAAATTAAAAAGACACGCGGCCATTAACTAAAATTAGAAGAGAAGCGGTTTAACCTTAAGCTGCGTAGAGGGTTCTTTACTGTAAGAACGGTAAGAATGTGGAATTCTCTTCCACAAGCAGTGGTTTTAGCAGGGAGCATAGATAATTTCATAAAGTATTAGATAGGCACCTAAACGACCTTAACATACAGGGATATACAATGTAATGCTGACATAAAAGCACACACACAGGTTGGACTTGATGGACTTTTTTCAACCTCACTAACTATGTAACTATGATGTCACACATCACATAAAGTAGGTAACAGATATGTGTTAACCATGATATTGGATAGATGCATGTGAAAGTTTATGGACATTATAGCTTCTTGTCAACATTATGGCATTTCTAGAATTGACATCAGTTTACCTATGCTTGTCATACCATAACTACATGTAATATTAAAAGGGAACCTGAAAACTAGTACTAGTTTTCCTTAATAATTACAGTAATTATGAATTGTCTTGGTAAATCCGTACACACATTATTAAATGATCTTATTATCTTTCCTGATTATTTAGCAAAACTGATACTGTAACCACTCTAGTGATAAGGTGGTATTGGAAATATTACAAACAACATACTTGTTACCATAGTCGATTTTTGAAGTAACTTTTTGTTTTAGTTCTTTCAGTTCATCTTTAGGCAAGGTACCAGAGAGGAGCTGTGAACGCCATTCCATCAAATCACACATCATTGACTGCACCTGCTGGAACTTTTCCTTTTTACTAGCCTGTGAAAACACAACTCATATACATTGACATCTTTATAATAACTATACAGCACACTAACATTTGTTGGGTTGTTTCCCAACATATACAATAGAAACATATAGTATCTAGCAAGTTGCTATTAAGTGGCCGATGTTAGTTTTACTTAGTATTTAAATGTAATATTGTACTAGCAGCCGATGGAAATGGTGGAAGCGAATGATACTTTTTAATGCCACAGAACATGGTCTTCATCTGAAGACAGGCAGTTGAAGAACAACTATAAACATGGGTGTAGCACCAGGGGTCGCAATTGTGCCCCGCCCCTAGCTGCAGGGGGCCCATGCAGCTCCATGGATTAGCATGCTACATCCCCCACACACACACACACACACACACACACACACACACACACACACAAGCACAGAGACGTAGTCCAGCTCTGATCTGCTTTGTATCCCACAGCTGAGCTCCGCTCTCCAGTACTCCACTTTGCCTTTTCCACAGACAGTCCACACCAGTCCACTCTCATTGGCTAATTTGGCTGAGGAAAAGCTGTGCTGTGACCCACATGCACCATTTTCTGAATGGAGTGGAGGACAGGGTGAGAGCGGCCTGGGTAAAAAAACGTCTATGCGGCACTGTCTGCTTGTGTGCTAAAACCACAGGGACAGTGAGCTAGGCTGCCCAGGGTGTCACACAGAGCTAAGCGAGGCAGGAGGAGGAGGAGAGCGCCTCCTGACAGCCGGGACGGGACCGCTGTCTGTCACTGAGAAAAGACACTGCTCAGGTCTCTCAGTGTCACCTATTGGGGATTCTCTGTACCTCCCACTCTGGGATGACAGCTGGGAATATACACACTGCCCCCACAACACCTACCCACATTGATAGAAAAATTAACAAAAAGTTCCCTAACACCTCCTGAGGGGCCCCAAGGGGCTGCAGGCTCCAGGGGCCCCAGATTTTATTGTGTAAGATTGTGCAGCACCAGTGGAGGGGGGCTGGGTGGAGAAATTCAGCATTACTAACAGGGGGCATGTCATTACTAGGATGCTGGAGAGAGAGGGGTGGGACATGTGTCATTACCAGGAGGAGGACACCTATCATTACCAGGAGGTAGGGGACATTTGTCATTACTAGGGAGGGCGGGGCATGTGTCTTACCTGGAGTTGGGGGGGGGGCGTGAACTGCTGTTATTACCTTGGTGGGGGGGGGGTTTGATTTGTTATAACTGGAGGGGGGGGACCAAACATGTGTCATTACCAGGAGGGGGTGCAGGGCTGCCAACCCCTTGTACATTTATGGACAGTTTGTAAAAATCGATCGATTTTTACCCTGTTCATAAATGTCTGGAAATGGCAACTGTTTCCAGTGCAAAAAGAAATATAGCCACAGTTCAGCTTATGAACTGCGCAAGCAAAGTTCTGAAGGCGGCCGAATGGTGCTTGGGTTCAGGGTAGGCTCAAGACGGGCTGCGGTGGGCGCAGTCATGAAGCTTGGCACCTTTTCCGAAATACAAGTCTGAATGCAGAGAGTGGAGCGGGAGTGAATACTCAAAGTAAAGAGAGGAACACTCATATAAAGCTTCCCTCTTATATCAGTAACCTCCACCCCCTTACATTAGTGTATTTACTCTGCAGAAGGTGGTCTGTGGTCACCAAAGTCCCCCCTTTCCTCCTTAAATCAGTGTCCTCAGATTTCACTTTTACATCAGAGTCTGCAAGATTCCCCTTTACAGTGCAATGGGGAACTCTCTGGATCCTGATGTAAAAGGGAACACCGCAGACCACAATGTAAGGGGGAATGTAGCAGACCTTGATGTAAAGGTGAACTCTGTGGACTGTGATGTAAAGGGAGAATCTGGGGGCTCTTGTGTAAGGGGGGGGGGGGGGGTTCTGGTGACCAGAGTCCACAGCATCCCCCTTAAATCAGAGTCCTGAGAGTTCTCCTTTACATCAGTGTCTGTATCTGAAGTAGAGGTAAGTGAGGTGTGCAGGCTGTTAGCGAGGTGCAGATGGATGGAGCTACTGTATGGAAGCTTGCCCAGTGTGTGTTCATTACCCTGCACTGGCTGTCTGTAAAAGAAAGAAATATTTTTTATATACATATCAGGGCCACTTATAAGGGTCTCTTTAGCATACCTCTGCCTCCCTCCGTGATTGATCATCAGTTTAGGAGAGGGTGGTACTGCTGTGAAGCTTCGTATTTGGCGGCCTGGCCACTACCACAAACCCACCTGCAGCAAGCTTCCAAATGACTGAATTACATATAATATTGTCCTTGCTTACTTGCTGAGTCCTCCTCCTGTATCAAGTAAAGGCAGCTGACAGAAGAGTATGCTGCCTGTCGGGTGCAGTGTGCAGGAACTCATGATCATCAAACAGGATGTCTCTTTTTGGTAATAAAAATAGATGACAGATAATTCTCAGCACAGGGGTTTAACAGCAAAAGAGAAGTTGAAAAATGTTGATCTACAACCACTGCATCTAATCTTAACTTAGCCTTATGCTAACCATCTCATTTAAAAAACTTAACACACTCAGCACTTAATACACTTAATCACTAAAATTCGATATACTGTATGTGTTTTAAGTAATTTCGAAAATAATCTTCAATGTTTGAACATCTGCATCTTTAATTATTATAGAGTAATATCTGGTGATCATATCATAAAGGCCTATGTTCGGGCACTTCTTGTTATGGGAGGACAATGCTCTGTTGCTGTCTCCCAACTGTTTTGCTTTTTGTTGTTTTATGTGACTTCAAGGGAAATATGGGAAAATACCAATCCTTTCAATAACATTCTTAGGAGATACAGTACCTTAAAGCTGTAAGTGGGGGTTACTGAACAGTACAATTTCAGCATGGATAGAGTAAGCAACATTGTATTCTGCCATCACAGATTTTGTACCTGTTAATACATTTACTGTAACATCATTGCTTAGCTTAGCCCTTTCATTGTTTTTTTTTGTTTTTTGCACTGCTTCTCAAAACAGTTATGCCGCATACACACGGTCGGACTTGCCAACGGGATAACCTCCGTTGGCATTTCCGACAGTAAAATTTAGAACATGTTCTCTATCTAAGTCCGTCGGAAATTCCGACAGAAAAAGTCAGATGGGGCATACACACGGTCGAATATCCGACCAAAAGCTCCTATCGGACTTTTTCTGTTGGAACTTCCTACCGTGTGTATGCGGCATTACATTCAAGACATGTCTTAACTGCATTCCTGAACTCTTCTGACAATGCGGAGGAAGGGTTTTGATAGCCTAAAAGAAAAGGTGGGCACCGTTGTTTCAAAAGAGTTGAAAGTATCAATCAAGAAGCCCAATCAAAGAGAACAGGACACAAGAATGAATGCATATAACAGAGTTGAAAAGCAGATCAATGAAGAGATTTGTTTTAATGATGCCATCAAACAAAAAGTAAAAAAAAAAATGTCAAAATGTGGATGATTTAATAATAGACAATTAAAAAGAGAGTTAAAGGGCTGAAAGGCCAGCCAAGGTGGAAACTACTACAAAGCAGCAACATGGAACAGCCAAATAAATATAATGAAACTGAGGTCAGTGACCAGCTGTCATGGAGCTCTAATGATCACAATGTACTGTCTAATGTTATTGCACTAAAAGAATGGAAAAAACGGTGTGGGGTTCTGTCAGTTTATTTGGCTGTTCCACATTAAATTGAAACCAGACTCATATCCAAGCAGGCATCCTCAGTGACCAGGAAAAGGGAGGGTAGCAAATGTGCAGCCACATCTTCCTGTACCTTACCAGGCCATATGCCTGTCAACATTTGGAGGGTACCTTGCAGAGTGGGGGGAAAGTGGGATTGTAAAGCCTTTGGCCTCTTTTAAGGCAGCTTGTCCCCATGTTGAAGGACTTTAACCTCTTTTCCATATCCTGTTCCCCCAAAGGAATGTGGGGGTTTGCAGGGGAGCCCTTATAATAAGAGGCAGCCAGATATCCACCCCCAGGGGAATAAATACAGGGAACATTGGTACCCACAAATGTAAATTGACAAAAACACTGTAATAAAGTCCGATACTGCATCAAAAAAATTTGAATAATTTAGGCACTGCTTATTGGCAGCTCGAGTGGCCATACCATATCTCGACATTGAAAATCTACCTCACCCCCTCATCTTTTGTAATGGGCTCAGATTCTTAGTGATATTGTGGCGATGGAAACATAAGTAGCAGAGGATAGTTCAGACCCAGAGAAGGGACATGCTGGTGGGTCTACATCAACTCTTCCGCTTATCGAACCCTGGTCACAGGGTAGTGTTCCCACTCTTTATGCAGTTTTGTATGGGCTTGTGAAGTCCCCTCTTTTAGGGTCCCTTTCAAGCGTTTTTGTAAATGTTATGCTTCCCCCCTTTTATTCTCACCCTATCCTGACCCAACACTATGGTATCATACAGGTGGGTTCTAGTTCTGTTCTAGTTTCTTGGTTTGTGATATGCTATCAGGTACTGTATACGCTGTTTACCCTTGGCAGACTTTTTATGCAGGATCCTCACTGACTGTGTGCTGTCTTGGAATGTTAAACACATGTATGGCCTCATTTATACTTGCACTATGAAATTTGTCGGAATAAAAAGTTATCTGACTCAAAAAACTGTATATAATGTCCCCATGTAAATCTATTGTCAATCACCTTGTCCAGCAATATAGTTCCAGTGTCAATCACAATGTCAATCTGATAATGCTGCCCCCCCCCCCCCCACACACACACACACACCCAATGCCCTGTTACACTACTGTTGCTAAATAACAGGATCCCCTGCAGTCAGAGATTTGGACCAGGCTGGGTTCAGGCTGAACTCTCATTTGGCCTGAATCTGAAGCTTGTCCTAATCACTGTTAGAGGCAAGCACCAGCAAAATGGTAATGAGAACTAACATACACAAACACACATATCAGAGTGGTATAGTCTATTGGTAGTTTAAGTTTCTTCAATGCCTTAAGATGATTCTTTGCTATCAGAATGCCTGGGAAGGTACTGCAAAACTATCTGGAGTCTGCCAGGAGCATATGGCCAATAACAAACATACATGTTTTTTTTTATCTCCTATATATGCCCTTACCCTAATTTCTTTCCCCAAAATAACAGTCAGGCATGACTGGGTTCAGTTATGACTGGGTTCAGTTGTCTATCCCCTGGTGTACAAGGAAGCTGGCAGAGGGGTAAATAAGAATAAGGGGTAAATAAGAACGAAGGCTCAGGGCTGGAAGATGGCGAAGCTGCAGATGTTGCTAGCCGCCTCTCCACTATGCACACTGTCTGTCACCATATTTTTTCCTCTGTATGCCCTGTCACTCAGATTTAATTAAATGTGTCTCCTTTTGAGCAGCGTGGTCAAAGCAGAAGTGGGGGAGGGGACATGTGAGCTGTCAACCATCCTATCTCTACACATTTGGTCACCTAAGTGATTTAAAATGTAAGACTTTTTAAGAATGTAAAAATGAAGGTGATACTTCTTTAAGTATACTGAAATTCTGGTCTGTGAATCCACTCCCTATTTTGTGTGATATCATTTCTTTCTTGCTGAGTAGCTATTCCTGCCTTTCCTCTTGAAAGTCATAGTCTTAGAAATGAAGTAGAGAACTATTCCTTTTGACCAACAAATACTTGAACTTACTGCATAATCTGCGTATCTGCCTGAATTTGTCTATCTGCATACAATAAATTACATCAGTGGAAGATTGTCTAGATATAGTTAGTCTCTGCTCCATTCAAGTCATGCATTTCCCTATTAGATGGGCTTTTAGGGGTAGCAGTAACATGTAGGGCTGCCAGATCTGGATTTTCCACCTTGATATCTTCACTAAACAGCATATGTGTTTTTGAGCTTGTCCTGCCTTTGAAATTACCACTCTGTTTCCCCATAATAGGCAACCTTTATATGCAGACAGTTCATGTTGGCACACTAAAAATGGTTTGAACTTCTCTTCAACTATTGATTTGGGCCATCCCCTCCACACCCATTTGAGCACATGGGTCAGCACGAGATCTTTAGCAGTCATACCAGCAATGTCTCTAGCATGTAATGGAGGGTTTGGAATCCATTCCAATATGAGAACCTCAGGCACAGGAGGGAAAAGGAAATCAGGAGAAAACAAAGACAACTGGCTCAACCCATCAGCATGAGTGATATTCTTGCCAGGACGATATTCAAAATCACAGTCATAGACATTCAGCATGACTGACTATCTGAGCATTCATGGGGAAAGAATTTGAGAAGTGGGAGTACTTCTGGTGAACAGACCCAGCAAAGGCTTATGGTCTGTTACAATGGTAAACCTCCGCCCATACAAATAGCCATGAAACTTTTTTACCCCGGACACAATAGCTAAAGCCTCCTTGTCAATTTAAGCATAAGTCCTCTCTGACGTAGACAAGGTCCTTGAATAGAATGCAATAGGAGCCTCAACACCAGTTTCCAAAACATGACTCAAAACAGCTCCAATGCCATATGGAGAAGCATCGCAGGTAAGAGTGAGTGGTTTTTATAAATCATAGTGTACAAGTACACTGTCAGAAGATAACAGTTTTTTTGCAGCATTGAAAGCTGTAGAATGAAGATCAGTGCACTTCCAGGGAAAATCTTTATCTAGTAAATGAAGCAGGGGTTCAGCAACGGTGGCTTTGTCAGGCAGAAAAGAATGGTAAAAATTAAGTAACCCTAGGAAAGCTTGCAGCTCTTGTTTGTTTGTTGGGACTGGAGCTTTATGGATAGCTTCAACCTTAGAATCAGTTGGATGAATTCCGTGTTCAATTCTGTATCCAAGGAAATCCATGCTGTTTACCCCAAAAACACACTTTTCTTTATTAAGCTTGAGACCAGCATCAAGAAAACGTTTCAAAACAAGTTGTAGTTGTGAAGCCAAAGACTGAATGCAATCCGCTCCAATAAGAACATCATCAAAATAAGGTACTACACCTGGAAGTCCAGATAAGAGGTCCTCTAATAATTTCTGGAATATGCCGAGAGCAGTGGAAACTCCAAACTGCAAACCTTTTGCTCGGAAAGCTCCTTTGTATGTTATTATTGTTTGTGCATCCGCAGCATCGTCATCCACAGGTAATTGTTGGTAAGCTTGTGCCATATCCAGTTTGGCAAATACCTTCTCTTTTACTAACGTAGTCAGAATTTAATGCACAGCTGGAATTTGATAGGGATGTTCCTGCAGTGCTTTGTTGATTGTACATTTATATACAGCACAAATTCTAATGTCACCATTTGGCTTCAATACTGGAACTATTGAGGTACACCACTTAGGGTGTGTTACAGGTTCAAGTATACCTTGCTCCACAAAATGTGTAATCTCAGCATCAATTTTTGGTCTGAGAGCTAGTGCAACTTTGCACGGTTTCATACGAATTTGGGTTACTGTAGGGTCTAATTTGAAAGAAACAGGAGGGCCTTTATACATGTCAAGGCCTTCTTCAAAAACTGCACTAAAGTCCTCTATCACATTCTGTAGAGTAAATGGAGATACATTATGAACTCCCGATAATGAAATTCCAAGGGTTTCAAACCACTCTCTACCCAGCGAACTTGCTCTTTGTCCCTTAGTAATTATTAAGCGTAAGCATCCTCTGAAATTTCCATATCTCACTGGGACAAAGCAAGCACCCTCAAGTTCCACAACTTCTTTATTGTAGTCTAACAACTGGCTATCACAGGGTGCTATTGAAGGAGCATTGTGAGGCCATAATGTGGTAAACGTTTCTTCTGAAATCAAGGAATATGCACACCCTGAATGCACACTACTTCAATTTTGCATGGAACCTCTTGTAACACAATCTCGGTGTAAATCTTCAGTCCTGATGAAGAGTTTTCTACTTTATACACATAGTCATTTGTATAAACACCTGTAGAGGTTTCATAATTTGGAACAATTGGCGGATCAATGGAGTGTGCTGCCGTTGGTATAGTATTCACGTTTGTAGACTGATCTTTAGTCTGACGGATGTGTTTGTATGTGCCCTCTACGTTTGCACGTGTGACAAACTGCGTTTCTAAAACGACATGTATTACGCCTGTGTTTCCCACCACTGCTGTAACACTTCCCTACCTTTGCCACTTGATTTATATCCAGTGACTTACCTTTGCTGGAGGAAGATCGAATTTCTTTTGAATGAAGGTATGCAGCCTGGTATAATTTTTGGATAGCTTGCTCAGTTATATATAACTGAAATATATATAATATATATGATGAAATGCTCTCACCTGGTTGTTGGCTTTGTCTGTTAAAATGGAAACGCCTCACTGTTTCAGATGCAATGGGTGAAAAATTATTATTTGTTTGATTTTTTTTCCTCATATGACAAGTCTTTTGGTTTAGCAGGAGATATCAGTGAGTCGACAATATCAAAAATCTTAGATCCAATAATGCCATGTACACACGGGTGGATTTTTCGACCGAACTTGTCTACCGGAACGAATCTGTCAGACAATCCGACCGTGTGTGGGCTTCATCGGACCTCCGACGGACCTTT
Organism: Aquarana catesbeiana; assembly: GCF_042186555.1. Taxonomy (NCBI): domain Eukaryota; kingdom Metazoa; phylum Chordata; class Amphibia; order Anura; family Ranidae; genus Aquarana; species Aquarana catesbeiana. The sequence goes on along the minus strand of NC_133326.1, from coordinate 407,847,054 downwards.
TCGGTCGAAAATCAGACGGATTTTAGATTTGAAACATGTTTCAAATCCTGTCACCGGAACTCCGCCAGAACCAGTTCCTATCGGGAAAACCGTTCGTCTGTATGCTGGTCCGATGGAACAAATACGACGCAAGGGCAGCTACAGCACCTGCCCACGAGAATGTTTCCAACTCGATCCTATCGCGCTGGTTCTCGGCGACATGGTACTGTACATCTCGTGCTCGCTGCAATAGGAAAAACACATTTTCCTATTGCAGCGAGCGCGAAAAAGAGGCGACAATGTCCCTTAGGTCTGATATGGATTTTAAGGAGAATTCCCTACTCCGAAAAAATGGTGTGGGGGTCCCCCCAAAATCCATACCAGACCCTTATCCGAGCACGCAGCCCGGCTGGTCAGGAAAGGGGGTGGGGACGAGCGAGCGCCCCTCGAACCATACCAGGCCGCATGCCCTCAACATGGGGGGGTGGGTGCTTTGGGAAAGGGGGGGCGCCCTGCGGCTCCGCCAACCCAAAGCACCTTGTCCCGACAACCCCGGCTGTTGGTTGTCAGGGTCTGCGGGCGGGGGGCTTTTCGGAATCTGGGAGCCCCTTTTAATAAGGGGGCCCCCCAGACCCCTACCCATTCACCTGGGGGAAAAAAGTGTCAACAAAAAAACACACTAGACAGGTTTTTAAAGTAATTTATTAGGCAGCTCCGGGGGTCTCTTCCGACTCCTCCGTTCTCTCCTGCTTCTTCTCCCGCTCTCCAGCCTCTTCTCCCGCTCTCCGGTTCTTCTCCCGCTCTCCGGTATTTCTGCCGAGCTCCTCCACTATCTTCTGCTCTTTTGCCGCTCTTTTGCTAGCATTGGCCCAGTCTTCTCTGTCGTCTTCTTCCCTGTTCTCTTCTTCCGATGTTGACACGACACTCTCTCCCGCTGTAATGCCGTGTGAGCGGCGCGTAGCGACTTATATAGGCATGGGGCGTGGTCACCGGGTGATGTTACCCGGTGACCCCGCCCCTTATGACGTCACAGTCCCAACATGCCCTGGGACTGTCATGATTGCAGACTGACAGCGCTGAGAGCTGGAGGTGCGGGGGATGGTCTATGTAGACAGCTTTACCCCGGATGCCTGCATAATTAGATGTGCCTCTTTTAATCATAAACCATGTGAGTTGCTAAATGTTGTACCTTCATTAAATGTAACCATATTGCTACACTTGGAGGCGCTTCTCTTCTCTTTTATACTCTGTAGCTCCTGCTGGATTTTGCTTCTAGTCCCCTTGTGGAGGCTTCCATTTGTGGATGGACAATTTATGGTTACACAACCTATCACATTGCTATAGTCTTTTTATGTGAACTATAAACTGAAGGACTTATGAATAAATGGTTGTGGAATGAATCATTTTGAGTTTACATTATTTCTTATGGGGAAATTCACTTTGATATACAAGTGCTTTGGATTACAAGCATGTTTCTGGAACGAATTATGCTCGCAATCCAAGGTTCTACTGTACATAGTTCTACCAGAAATATACACAAGTGAACATATTTACAATGCTTCCCCCCACTGGATCGGGAGCAGTATAACACACTAATACTTAACAGTGTTTGAGTTCTCAAATGCAGGACTGGTCTTTTCAGTGAGCCCCCGCCACATTCTCTACCTACAGTATCTCAGCTCCCTATCTGATCATCCTGTCGTATGCCTCAGCTCTCAACTACCCCATTTACTGCTTGCACAGTGAGCAGAAGACTCTTCCCAAGGTTGGCAATTTCACTTCGTTTTGCAATTCTGCCCTCCAGATCCTTCAAAGGTCTCAAGGATAGATAAATTACTATAATAACAATTAGAGTCAGGGTAATTTACATAAAATAAAACAAGCCAGAAAAATGTTGTTTATTTTTTGGAGCAAAGGTGTCAAGATGCAAAATTCATTCAGCCTCAAACAATATGTTGCTAAAGTCACCGCCATGTTGCCATGTTCTGTGTAAATTAGCTATTTTTTCCTTTAGTAAAAACCATAGGTGCAAGTTAATCTGTTGTTCCCTGACCTGCAGCTGATTTTTGCTAAGAGAATGTCCTAAAATACTATTTGGATTACACATTTTGGTAAACAGGGTAGTGACTATTTTATCCCTGTCAACATTATGATATGCAAAAATAATTAGCAACTCGAAAACCTGTACAAGAAAATCATGACAGGTGGAAGCTTAAAGGCATAGTTCACCTTTAAAAAAAAACTGCCTATGCAGGTAAGCGGTGCCTGAAGATTAAAAAAAAACTGTGTTAAACAAAGTTAAATAAGGCCCTTGCTATAGGTATAGATCATTTACTTGCCTCCTGAAACCTGATTGAAAAACTCCAAGAAATTCCATCATTCCTTCTGCTAGTAGACTCCTAGCTCTTACTGTTCACCTCCACCATCACAAGAGTAAGCTTTCAAATTTTGGGCCCAGAGCTACTGCATCAGAGGAGAGAAAGCACGTGTGAGGGGGTTTGAATCAGAGAAAGAGCTCACATGATGGTGGAGGTGAGAAGTAAAAGCTAACAGTCTCTTAACGGCGTTCTAGCAACAAGGCAAGATGGGATGATGAAATATGTGGGAGTTTTTCCGTAAGACTCCATGAGGTAGGTAAATTGCCTATATCTATAGCAAGTGTGTTGTTCAACTTTGGTCAAAGCTGCACAATTTGTTTTAATCTGCAGACACCCCTTACCTGCATAGGCAGTTTTTTTGGTAAAGGTGAACTGTGCTTTTAATGTTTTGTATTAGTAAATCATTTAGACTTATATATACATATGCAGAATATTCCTTTTCTCATATGAATCTATGATGCATAGCATGATGCAATAACACCAACATCTAGCAAAAATAACTAGGCATACCCTTGAAAGATCAAGAGTATACTTTTGTACTTCAGCTGAAAGAAAGGTATGCATTAACTGAAGGACTTGTTAAATTGACCAAAAAGAGTATTGGGAACACAGTATCATCCAACTTACAGTTCAGTATAAACTAGTCAGATGGTAATGTTTGCCCAAAGGGAACCTAGAATACTTCCACTAATCATTTTACATTGAATGACGTACAAGCCATGGTACTTTTCATGTACTAACAAGGACTAATGAGCATGGAAAAATGTGTATGTCAGTTGGATATACTGTATGGCTTTATGTTTTAAGTTGTATCTGTAGTATAACTATGAGTACACACTTGTCAATTAATATATCATTGAATGGTTTGCTAACTAAATCCGGTCACCTGAAATGAGGAATTGATGTCTAACTTATTGGATTTGTGATGAGTTAACAAATCATGAAAATATGTATTGTAAAAACAAAGAATCAGGATTTAGGGTCGGTTCACACTAGGATGACTTGTCAGGCGACCTAGCCGCCTGACAAGTAGCGTCCCGTTCTGTACAATGGAACCGTTCTAATCGGAGCGACGCAAGTTGCTCCGACTTAGAAAAAGGTTCCTGTACTACTTTGGGGGCGACTTGAGGCGACTTGCATAGACTTCTATATAGAAGTCGTTTTGCAAGTCGCCGCCCCTGTCGTGTCCAGGTCGCCTGAGGCAGTCGCGCTGCAAGTCGCGCTGCCTCAGTGTGAACCGGGGCTTAGTATGATATAAGTAGCAGCATGTGATGAAGGGATATATAATGTGCAGTAAATATAAAGCCCTGTTTTCCACCAAAGTCTTTAATGTAACAATTAACCTGAAGATATGTTTCAATATCTACCCACACAGGAATGTTAAGACCTTCAGATAAGATATGACAGGTAAATTTGATTTTTTTTAAATAGTAGAGCTAAAATGACATAGGTACTTAGATATGAAAGCTAAAAAGACTGATGTGCAACTATTGCACTTTTGATGGAGGAAAGAAAAAACTTCCTGGAGGCTAAAGCCTCGTACACACGATCGGATTGTTGGCCAACAAAACCATGGACTTTTGTCCAAAGGGTGTTGGCCCAAACTTGTCTTGCATACAAACGGCAAGGAATTGTCGCCCAACAAATACGAACGTAGGGACATACTACATTGTTTTTCAGCTCTTTAGTGCCACCCTTTGGGCTCCTTCTGCTAATTTCATGTTAGTAGAAGTTTGATGAGTCTCGATTCGCGCTTTTCATTTCGCACTTTTCATTTCGCGATTTTCAGTTAGTTTCTGAATGGCCATTTGTCAACCAGCCATGTTGCGGAATCGGAGGAGATAGCGTGTTATTTATTATTGGCCTTGGAGTTATTGCTTTGAGATTATTTTTTTGGTTGAATAATGATTTGATTTGGTATATTTTCTATATTTTTGGACGCATAGAATGCACTTTTTATAATTTTATTTGTTTTATTCTTTTAATGCACAATAAAAAAATTGTGGCGAATAATACTTGGCTATGTGTTTTACTTCAAATAACAGTTTGGGAGTAGGCAGTTACATTTAAAAAATACAATGTAAAATTAACAAGGGACACCAACATAGCTGTATCTTTGATCTTAAAAACTACGGGATAATGGTGTTGTGGTAACTTGCCCAAATAAAAAAAAAAAAGCATAATAATATTATTCTTGATATCACTAGAAAAAAAAGCCTTTGCAAATTTGTTTGCAATAACTCCATCAGTATCACCAGCAAAGCAGCTTCATTATGTGCATTATGTGCACTGCATTTTGAGAATTCATAATTTGCCACCTCACGAATGTTAATTCTCCATTACCAACTCTAGTTTACAAGACTGACCACTTCCGGCTCGTCCTTGCTTCTGAGGATGCGTGTTTCTACTTTGCACTTTTGTCAGACGGACTTGTTTACACACGCTCGGAAAATCCGACAGACATTTGTGGAAATTTTTAAAACCTGCTAGACAACATTTGTCTGCAGAAAATCTGACAATTGTCCGATGGAGCATACACATGGTTGGATTTACCACCAGCAGCCTGTCATCGAACATTCGATCATGTGTATGCAACTTTACACTATTAAGACACCTTACCCTACTACAAGAAAAATATAAATTTCTTTCATATGATCTTTCATATTAATGGTCTAAACTAAGTACAAAGGCCTGCACATGACAAAAGCATTTCTTTATATGCTGCTGATACCACTAGCCAATGCTGAATTTATAATATTACGATATATAGCAGAGGGTGCACGTGGGAACTATTAATTACACGTTAATTCAGGTGATGTACTTTTTTGAAGCTTTCTGAAGAACATGAATATTAACCAGTTGCTGACTGCTGCGCGACGATGTACATCGGCAGAATGGCACGGGCAGGCAAAAGAATTTACAGGTACGTCCTTGCCTTCCCGCGGGCGGGGGGTCCGATCGGACCCTCCTGGTGTCCGAGGCGGTCGGCAAATCTTCCCCGGCGATCGGAGGTGAGGGGGAGGCCATCCATTTGTGGCCCCCCCCTCGCGATCGCTCCTATCAGATCATTTCCCTGCCTCTGTATTGTACACAGAGGCAGAGGAAATTATGTCATCTCTCCTCGGCTCGGCATTTTCTGTTCTGGCGCCGAGAAGAGAAGACTGTAATGTGAGTGCACCAACACAACACATCACAGTAGAACATGCCAGGCACACAATACACCCCCTTTACCCCCCCAATCCCCCCCCTATCACCCCCCAATCACCCCTCCACCCCCCTGTCACACTGACACCAAGCAGTTTTTTTTTTTTTCTGATTACTGCATTGGTGTCAGTTTGTGACAGTTAGTGTGGTAGGGCAGTTAGTGTTAGCCCCCTTTAGGTCTAGGATACCCCCCTAACCCCCCCAATAAAGTTTTAACCCCTTGATCACCCCCTATCGCCAGTGTCGCTAAGCGATCATTTTTCTGATCGCTGTATTAGTGTCACTGGTGACGCTAGTTAGGGAGGTAAATATTTAGGCTCGCCGTCAGCATTTTATAGCGACAGGGACCCTCATATACTACCTAATAAATGTTTTAACCCCTTGATTGCCCCCTAGTTAACCCTTTCACCACTGATCACCGTATAACTGTTACGGGTGATGCTGGTTAGTTCGTTTATTTTTTATAGTGTCAGGGCACCCGCCGTTTATTACCTAATAAAGGTTTATCCCCCTGATCGCCCGGCGGTGATATGCGTCACCCCAGACAGCGTCAGGTTAGCGCCAGTACCGCTAACACCCACGCACGCAGCATACGCCTCCCTTAGTGGTATAGTATCTGAACGGATCAATATCTGATCCGATCAGATCTATACTAGCGTCCCCAGCAGTTTAGGGTTCCCAAAAACGCAGTGTTAGCGGGATTAGCCCCTCCGCCCAGCCCACCCAAGTTCAGTACGGATCGATCACTGTCACTTACAAAACACTAAACACATAACTGCAGCGTTCGCAGAGTCAGGCCTGATCCCTGCGATCACTAACAGTTTTTCTGGTAGCGTTTTGGTGGCAAGCACCAGCGGCCTAGTACACCCCGGTCGTAGTCAAACCAGCACTGCAGTAACACTTGGTGACGTGGCGAGTCCCATAAATGCAGTTCAAGCTGGCGAGGTGGCAAGCACAAGTAGTGTCCCGCTGCCACCAAGAAGAAGACAAACACAGGCCGTCATGCCCATAATGCCCTTCTTGCTGCATTTGCCAATCCTAATTGGGAACCCACCACTTCTGCAGCACCCGTACTTCCCCCATTCACATCCCCAACCAAATGCAGTCGGCTGCATGAGAGGCATTTTTATGTCCTCCCGAGTACCCCTACCCAATGAACCCCCCAAAAAAGATGTTGTGTCTGCAGCAAGCGCAGATATAGGCATGACACCCGCTATTATTTTCCCTCCTGTCCTGACAATCCTAGTCTTTGCATTGATGAATGTTTTGAACGCTACCATACACTAGTTGAGTATTAGCGTAGGGTACAGCATTGCACAGACAAGGCACACTTTCACAGGGTCTCCCAAGATGCCATCGCATTTTGAGAGACCCGAACCTGGAACCGGTTACAGTTATAAAAGTTAGTTACAAAAAATGTGTAAAAAAAAAATATATATATATATATAAAATTTAAAAAATAGTTGTCGTTTTATTGTTCTCTCTCTCTCTATTCTCTCTCTATTGTTCTGCTCTTTTTTACTGTATTCTATTCTGCAATGTTTTATTGTTATTATGTTTTATCGTGTTTGCTTTTCAGGTATGCAATTTTTTATACTTTACCGTTTACTGTGTTTTATTGTTAACCATTTTTTTGTCTTCAGGTACGCCATTCACGACTTTGAGTGGTTATACCAGAATGATGCCTGCAGGTTTAGGTATCATCTTGGTATCATTATTTTCAGCCAATGGTCGGCTTTCATGTAAAAGCAATCCTAGCGGCTAATTAGCCTCTAGACTGCTTTTACAAGCAGTGGGAGGGAATGCCCCCCCTCCACCGTCTTCCGTGTTTTTCTCTGGCTCTCCTGTCTCAACAGGGAACCTGAGAATGCAGCCGGTGATTCAGCCAGCTGACCATAGAGCTGATCAGAGACCAGAATGGCTCCAAACATCTCTATGGCCTAAGAAACCGGAAGCTACGAGCATTTCATGACTTAGATTTCGCCGGATGTAAACAGCGCCATTGGGAAATTGGGAAAGCATTTTATCACACCGATCTTGGTGTGGTCAGATGCTTTGAGGGCAGAGGAGAGATCTAAGGTCTAACAGACCCCAATTTTTTCAAAAAAGAGTACCTGTCACTACCTATTGCTATCATAGGGGATATTTACATTCCCTGAGATAACAATAAAAATGATTAAAAGAAAAAAAATTAAAGGAACAGTTTAAAAATAAGATAAAAAAGCAAAAAAAAAAAAAAAAATAAAATAAAAAAAAAAGCACCCCTGTCCCCCCCTACTCTCGTGCTAAGGCGAACGCAAGCGTTGGTTTGGCGTCAAATGTAAACAGCAATTGCACCATGCATGTGAGGTATCACCGCGAAGGTCAGATCGAGGGCAGTAATTTTAGCAGTAGACCTCCTCTGTAAATCTAAAGTGGTAACCTGTAAAGGCTTTTAAAGGCTTTTAAAAATGTATTTATTTTGTTGCCACTGCACGCTTGTGCGCAATTTTAAAACATGTCATGTTTGGTATCCATGTGCTCGGCCTAAGATCATCTTTTTTATTCCATCAAACATTTGGGCAATATAGTGTGTTTTAGTGCATTAAAATTTTAAAAAGTTTGTTTTTTCCCCAAAAAATGCGTTTGAAAAATCGCTGCGCAAATACTGTGTAAAAAAAAAATGAAACACCCACCATTTTAATCTGTAGGGCATTTGCTTTAAAAAAATATATAATGTTTGGGGGTTCAAAGTAATTTTCTTGCAAAAAAAAATAATTTTTCATGTAAACAAAAAGTATCAGAAAGGGCTTTGTCTTCAAGTGGTTAGAAGAGTGGGTGATGTGTGACATAAGCTTCTAAATGTTGTTCATAAAATGCCAGGACAGTTCAAAACCCCCCAAATGACCCCATTTTGGAAAATAGATACCCCAAGCTATTTGCTGAGAGGCATGTCGAGTCCATGGAATATTTTATATTGTGACACAAGTTGCGGGAAAGAGAAAATGAATATTCAATGGGCTCAACATGCCTCTCAGCAATTTCCTTGGGGTGTCTACTTTCCAAAATGGGGTCATTTGGGGGGGTTTTGTACTGCCCTTCCATTTTAGCACCTCAAGAAATGACATAGGCAGTCATAAACTAAAAGTTGTGTAAATTCCTGTAAATGTACCCTAGCTTGTAGATGCTATAACGTTTGCGCAAACCAATAAATATACACTTATTAACATTTTTTTTACCAAAGACATTGCTGTTTAGCAATGTATGACTAAAATTGAGTTTATTGGATTTTTTTTAACAAAAAGTAGAAAATATCTTTTTTTTCAAAATTTTCTGTCTTTTTCCGTTTATAGCGCAAAAAATAAAAATGGCAGAGGTGATCAAATACCATCAAAAGAAATCTCTATTTGTGGGAAGAAAAGGACGCAAATTTCGTTTGGGTACAGCATTGCATGACCGCACAATTAGCAGTTAAAGCGACGCAGTGCCAAATTGTAAAAAGTGCTCTGGTCAGGAAGGGGGTAAAAGCGTGGCTTGGCAATGGCGCTGTGAGGCTGCTTCTTCTGGGAGCTCCGTGCTTCGTACAGGCTAGGAAGCGGATCTAGCGCACTTACCGTGTGAACAACTACATGTCCATGACGGACAGAGCTCCGGGATCACCCGCAGCCAACAAAACCGCAGACATTGCAGCTTATTTTCTGCGGAATTCGGCCACTCCGTCACAGGCCCCGGAATCCAAGATGGCGCCGCCGCGCACTAACAACACAGGCACAGCATCGCTCAAAAAGACAGGCAAAGGGCTCCCCGGTGCCTCTCAAGGTAACGGATCTATCCCTAACAGACCAGACTCCCCGATCCTTTCCCCAGAAATCCCAGGGATGGATAGCTGCCCATTTGTACAGACCGCCAGCACACAGGGGCCAGCATTCCTTGAAGGCTGGAAGGAGTTGATCGCCATTCTCCCCACTAAAAAAGACATCTCTGAATCTGCAGCTACTATTGTGAATACCCTATCTAAAGAAATCCATGACCTTAAGCAGAGGATAGATACTGTTGACTCTAGGGTATCTGAGGTGGAAACTTCCACTTCTCTGCTAGAATCCAGAATGTCAGACATGGAAAAGGCTCAAGTAGATTATAAAAGGCGCCTGATCCTGATGCAACTTTCCATAGATGATGGCGAAAATCGCAGCAGGAGAAACAACATCAGAGTGCGCGGCCTGCCTGAAGCCACATCAGGAGGTGATCTTAGAGCTACGATAGTGGCCATATTTAATCGATTACTGGACAAACCACCTACAGATGAGTTGGAATTGGACCGTGTGCATCGTGTGCAGGGTCCTAGGGGAGGAGACGATCTCGCACCGAGAGACGTATTGGCGAGAGTTCATTGCTACACAATCAAGGAAGAAATATTGCGAAGGGCATGGATCCAGGGCCCTCTGGACTTTGATGGTGCATCGGTGCAACTTTTCCCAGATTTATCGCGGCTCACCCTGCGCATGAGAGGTCAACTACGACCACTACTCGAAGCAATCAGAACAGCAGGAGCCACATACAGATGGGGTCACCCCTTCCATTTGATTGTGCTGAAAGGGAACAACTCTTTTGTGCTGCGTTGGCCGGACCAACTACCGGATTTGTTCAGATTCTTGGCGATCCCCGGTTTTTCTATACCCAACTGGCTTGACTTCTCAACCACCTTCAATAGCTCGCGATCTGCATCTCCAAGACCCCAAAGATCTAGCAGACGACAATGGCGCTCAAGATCCAGGATATCCCCGAGAGACAACCCCACCTCGCCGGAATCTTGATCGAACCTACCGGAGCCGAATGGAACTGACAGAGAAGCAAGAAGGGGTCTCTTGAAGACTCCGGAGATCTAGACCACATTGATATCCTTTCTGAACTCACAACATACCCTCACAGTTCCGTGAGTGGGTCATAAATAGTTTAAGGGGCTTATTGTATGTATGTTGATGAAACTCTTTATCCCTCAGTGCAGGGATGCAAAGCCTAAAATGGTTGTTTAGACCCAAATGATATTGGGGCCTTCTCGCCGCGCCTCCCCCTCGTAGCTCCACAGTTCTCCTAAGGGCATTTTTGTTACCCTCCGTTTATCTTTTTTCTTTTATTTTTTGGTTGGAGACATGGGGTGGCGGCGCCGGGAGAGCCCTGATTCCAAAGGCACGGAAATGTATATAGTTTATTATTTTTTAGCTGCTAGATATCAAAGATAACTGTGATAGTTAACTTGTAATAGGAAGGGGATATATGTAACTCTCTGCGATCAGATACACTGCACTGCAGAAGGTTGCATATACACAGCCTGAAGGTTCTACAACATAGAACCAGAGTTGTTTTTGGACTTTTATTGGGTTTTCTGCCTATAGCGTTAATAGTCTGGTATCTCCTATCATACCGGTTCTCTCCTGTCGACACGCCTCCCGCTGTGTCGCAGAGTCTAGTCTTCCACACCCACTAATAGGTAGCGCATACGTGCGCAAGGCTTTGTATAGCAACAGTTGGATCATTTATTTGTCCTTCTTAGTATTATCCTTCATCTTTTTTCAGCTCCACTTCATTCTACTTCTCATCTCCTGTCCTCCCCCCCGGTCCTAGCCCCCCTCTTTCCGTCCCCAATTTTCCCTCCCCCTCTCTTTCTCGACTGCAACGCTCCCCCCTCCCCCTACCACCCGCTTTATACCCTTCTGACCTATTTTTATTTTTTATATTTATTGTTTGATCTTGGTGCGCGACATGGCCCCCCCAGGAGTTCCCCCGGGTTCACGCCCACGAGAGGAGATAAAATTTACCTCCCTCAATGTTAGGGGTCTGGCTACACTGGAAAAACGCTACAGAGTGCTCTCAGATCTTAAAAAAACGCGCTCACAGGTGGCGTTCATCCAGGAAACGCATTTCAAACAGTTGGCAGTACCCAGACTTTGCAACAGGGACTTTCCCAACGTATACCATGCTCCCTCCCCTTTATCTAAATCGAAGGGGGTCAGCATATTGATAGCCAGATCTTTGACGTGGACACTGCTGGAAGAGAGAGCAGACCCACTAGGGCGTTATTTACTCTTAAAAGGCAAAATCAGAAATACCACAGTGACCCTGGTTAACGTCTATTTCCCTAATTCTGACCACCTGACCTTCTTGCGATCACTCATTCCCTTAATCCTAGATTTCCGAGAGGGTCTGTTCCTGATGGGCGGGGATTTTAATTTTGCTCCAGAGCCACTTTTAGACGTTTCGAGAGGGGCGTCTCATTTGTCCTTCGCATACCTGAAAAAACTCAAGCTGGAATTGGCCGGCTTGCAGTTGGTTGACCCCTGGAGGATCATGCACCCTGGGGGGAGGGATTATACCTACTTCTCAGCGGTGCGTGGTACCTACTCCAGGATAGACTTCTTTCAGATCCAGCATAAAGATCTCCCATATGTCACCTCATCCCAAATCGACTACATTTCTCTATCAGACCATGCTCCCATCCATGTAATCCTAGGCTGGGATACAGAACTCAGATCCCCCCCGACATGGAAACTAAACGAGTCACTGTTACAAATCCCGGAAGTACATGAAGAGATAAGTAGGTCACTAACTAATTATTTCTCAGAAAACACAGACCCCTCGCTGTCTCCAATGACAGTGTGGGGAGGCCCATAAATGTGTAATAAGAGGGGAATTGATTAGGATTGGGACTGCAAAAAAAAGGGAAAGAACCAAGCAGATTGATCTTTTGATATCTCAGGTGCGGACTCTTGAGCTACTACACAAGAAGTCTCTGGCGGAAACACACCTCAAGGCCTTATTGAAGGCTAGAGGTGATTTGAAAGACCTTTTGTACCATAAAACGTTACAGAACCTGGCCTGGGCCAGAAGGTCTATGTTCGAATTCTCCAATAAGCCAGGTACCATGTTGGCCAGACTTCTACGTGGCCCGAGACAACGCACCTACATTCCCTCTATAGTGACCTCACAGGGGTCAAAAGTTCATACCTCCAGGGACATAGCCAACAAATTTGCTGCTTATTATCAACAACTATACAACTTACACAGGGGGGAACCTGTTAGATCTCTGGCGGAGAAGGAGGGGGCAGCGGGTGAATACATCAGGTCTTCGGGTATGCCTACTCTACCAGCAGATGTAGGTGACGCCTTGGAGGCGGACATCACACCTGAAGAACTCTTGCTAGCCCTGGCACAAACGAAACCCAGGAAAGCACCGGGGCCGGATGGCTTCACCCTGACCTACTACCAGACCTTTGGGCCTAATTTATCGCCACACTTTCTGAAAGCATACAATACATTAAAGGAGGGTAGTACTAGCATGGTAGACTCCCTTCGGGCATTTATATCCCTGATCCCAAAAGAAGGGAAAGACCCTAACCACTGCAGTAATTACCGCCCGATTGCGTTGCTTAACGTAGATCTTAAATTATTCTCCAAAATTCTTGCCAATAGAATCTTACCGCATATCCCACATCTGATCCACTTGGACCAGGCAGGGTTCGTGCCGCTGAGGGAGTCGAGAGACAATACCATTAGGGTTCTCAATCTTATACATGCAGCACGGTCGGTCAAGATGCCTTTTCTCCTACTCTCTACAGATGCGGAAAAGGCTTTTGACAGGGTGGCCTGGCATTTTATGCGGGCCACTCTGGAACACATTGGTGTGGGCCCAAACATGAGAGGCTGGATATCGTCTCTATACTCGGCTCCCTCAGCGGCGGTTAACGAGTGGCGTTCGGAATTCTTTGACATCTCTAACGGGACGAGACAGGGGTGCCCCCTGTCTCCACTAGTTTTTATTCTGACCCTCGAACCGTTCATGTGTAGCATCCGTGGGAATCCCAATATAACAGGGATTATGAAGTCCTCTGGACACCACAAAATCGCGGCCTTCGCCGATGATCTGATTTTTTTCGTCTCCAACCCACGGATCACATTGCCCAACATCTTGTCAGCCCTACGGGTATATGGGGAAGTATCAAGTTTTAAAGTCAACTGTGCCAAGTCCGCGGTGTTGAATATCACTATACCAGCCACGGAAGCAGTAATTATGAGCAAATCCTTCCCCTTTCGGTGGGCGGAGAAATCTATCCGCTACCTGGGGGTGGACATCACTCCGGACTTGGCACACCTGTACACCAGTAACTTCTTACCCTTACTTCAGAGACTTAAGATAGATCTCCAGACGTGGCACAAACTCACTTTGACCTGGTTTGGGCGGTGTAACGCCTTGAAAATGACGGCCTTGCCCCGGGTTTTATATATACTTCAAACATTACCGATAAAGTTACCAACTACCTTCTTTAAGCAAATTCAGTCTACCATTAGGGAGTTTATCCGGTCTCATTAATCACCCAGAACAAAAATGCAAACACTGACCAAACCCAAGGAAAAGGGGGGCATAGGTCTCCCGGATATCTTTCGATACTACCAAGCGGTTCACTTGGCAAGGATTGCCGATTGGCACTGTAACAGGTACTCCAAACAATGGGTGGGAATGGAAATTGAGGATTCCTCTATCCCCTTACTCTCGTCCCCGTGGCTCATGTCCCCACCTCCGGCGGACTTGAAATCCCATCCGCTAATAGGAGCCACCCTCCTGGTGGCAAGGAAAATATTCCGTACCACAGACCTATCACCGTTACCCTCCCCCATGACACCTATTATAGGCAACCCAGACTTTACCCCCGGACTCACAAGTTGTAGATTGAGACAATTAACTAATTTTGAGAAGCAGTCCCTAGGTGAGATTTGGCCCCGGGGAGAGCTTCCAACTGTCTCCACTCTTTCTAGACTCATTGATCCTCCATTAGACAGTCTCAGCACTCTTCAACTTCGGCACTTTATGAAGACTATTCAAAAGGTCCCTTATGTCCCTCGCGGTCACACTCCTCTGGAATCTCTTTGTAAATCTGGGGAACCTATAAGGCACACACTCTCATTCCTATACAGTCTGCTCACGGGCCAGGGGGAGGACACGACTCCAGAGTTCCTACTGAAATGGGAAAGAGACCTGGAGATTCAGTTTTCTACCCAGCAAAGGGAGAAGGTCTTGGTTTTGGCACACAAGTCCTCGATTGCGAGCCATTATCAAGAATCGGGATACAAAATCCTGACCAGGTGGTACAGAGTCCCATACATGTTACACAAAATGAACCCTTCGCTGTCGGATAGGTGTTGGCGATGCGACAGGGAAGTTGGAAATATGCTACACGTCTTTTGGTCGTGTCCACTCCTGAGACCCTTTTGGGAGGCGGTGATTTCGACTATCCAGAGTTTGACCTCGGTCGATCTCAGGGACAACCCAGCCGCATGCCTTCTACACCTAACCACGAGACCAATCCAAAAGTACAAGAAAACACTGACAATGCAACTTCTGAACGCAGCGAAAGCATGCATTCCAGCGCTCTGGCGAGATCCCCTCCCACCAACCAGGGTCCTGTGGTATTCAAAAGTTAACTGTATCTTACGTATGGAGGAACTGACGGCAACCATACAAAACAAGGAGGAACAATTTAACGACAAATGGAGACCCTGGAGATATTTTGTCGGCACAAACACATATCTACAGGACATAGCTCAGGCACAGTCCTCATCTACCTGAGGTTAAAACCCCGCTGATTCTATTAAAACAGATACCTGTACACACCCTCCTGGGATCTGGCGAATGGGGTCGATGTGGGGGCTATGTCGCAGCCATTCCTTTCCAACCTCCTCTTTCTTGGCCTCTTCCTCTCCCTTTCTCCAAGCCTTCCTTATCCTTCGTCTACCCCGCTTTCCCTCCCATTCTCCATCCTTTCCTCCTCTGTAACTTCTTTTGTACTGTTCAGCTCACTAAGCAGCCGTGGTGACGGCGATAACGACTTTAATGAGAAGATATTATTTATGGTGAGCAGGAAACACCCACCTATATAGGAAAAAACATACTTGTCTTCAAAGGTTTAAACATTACATGACATATCAAAAACTGTTCTCAACCAGTTCAAGGTTCATGCAAGGAGGCCCATTGGTAGGCAACCTTCATTTACTATGTATGGAAAAGATATATTTGTGGCTAGAACATATGTATAATATCACACTTGTTTGGTGAATAACTTGATCTTGGTGTACAATCTCACTTTATATGACTCAAAAAGTATTACTGTATGGAATGTGTGACCTACTGTATTCTGGACTATGTATCTATGCCTTCTGTATAACAAAATAAAGAAATTTAAAAAAAAAGGAAGGGGGTAAATCCTTCCGGGGCTGAAGTGGTTAAACATACAGAAACTTTTTTCCTTCACTACTTCACACTAGTAATAAAAAATGTTTAGACAGATATATTTATCTGTGATCAGTATTCTGCAATTAATAAATACATAACATTTCTTACTGTATACAGCTGTCTCCAAATGTTGCCCCATTCCCGTAGGGTAGCTGTAACTTCTCGTACCAATGGAATTTCAGCCGGCACAATGTGTTCTGTATTCCTAAAAAGACAAACAGAAAGAATGATCATACACATTGGAGAACATTTATTAACACAACTGCATAACAAATCTTGTGCATTTTGCAAGCAAAAATGTCAGTATTAGTTTGGGGTCTTAAAGTGACAGTTTTAGTTTTGCGGAATTGTGTGGCCAAATTTCCATCTAATTCCTCTCCTATGCTGCAACTGCGAAGCAATTCAACCTTACATCTGTCGGAGAACTTAGAAGTGCTAAGGGGCACTTTTTATATACTGTATGTGCAAATATGTTTATTTTTATTGCATTTAATTTATTTATTACAGAAAATCTGTACACATCACACCATTCATGAGCTTATACCCTCTCAGCAGAAATTCTTCTCTCTGTCCCACTGCCCCCAACACACACACACACACACACACACACTTTACTACTTCTTCCCAACTTTGGAAAGAGTTCTGATCACCAATGTCACCTGGAATCAAAGTGAGGGTAAGGCCTTATTCACTCAATAATTACCAATCTATTTGGCAATGCAAAGGGCTGTTTTCAGCTGCAGGTGTCCCATGCAGGGGCCTCCATGCAGCTTTTTGATATCAACAACAGGTGTCTGGTTGCATGGACCTCCTTGTGCATTTCAGGGTATACATCCACACAGGTCCGATGAACAGACAAGTCTGTCTGCTTCCTGATCTGTGCATCAGACCCACATGGTTGCACTAACACACAGAGAGCTCACCATGTAGAAGGAAGATGTTTTTTTTTTTTTTTTTAAATTAGCACTCCCTCATTTCTGATGCAACACAGAGGAAATATCAAGGTATGCACTTAATACTGTGTGACCTGGAACAAGAACTTGTCTGCCCCCCTAGGGACAAGCTCAGTTAATTAATACATGGACATAGGAGAATAGGTCGGCCATGACACTAAAAACTGCAGCCGCAACATGTGAGCCCATTGTTACATAGTAAGGAAAACAACCGTAAGCCCTGGTTCACACTGAATGCAGCTTTGAAATTGCATGGTTTCAAAGCTGCATGTCAGTGCCACTTCAGGTGCGGCCTGGCTACCATCTGTGCGACTTCATGCACAGGTGTCTATTCAAGCCGCACCTGAAAATGCCAAAAGTAGCACAGAAACTACATTGTCAAATTGGTGCAGTACTGCAAAGTCAGCGTCACACCAATTTAACCAGTTCCATTGCTGACAATAGGGTGTGACTTGTCATGCGATTTGACCTGTCAAATTGCATGACAAGTCGCACCGGTGTGAACTATGACTAATACCTATTTAAAACAACAAAAACATTTGAAAGTGTATAATGTCTTTACACTAGTACCATATATATATTAAACAATATATAAAACTATATATAAACTATATATAAATATATTAAATTATAAATATAAATATATATATATATATATATATATATATATATATATATATACTATGCTTCCATTTCAAACAATCAGTCTATTGTAAACTCTCCTAATGTTAGGAGCAGCATTGAAATCAGTCAGTGGCAGAGTAGTTTAAACATTGTAACCACTCAGAATGTATTTAAACAGTTTTGCAGCAGTCCCTCGAAGATTTGGAAAAGATTATATGTGTTTTATACACATATGATCTCACAAGGCACTGTTGGGCAAAAGTAAGATGAGACTCTGCTTTTTTACTATTTAGCTAAATCCCAATGTTATTTCTAACTTTTGTTTTAAAGTTTCAACTGGGCTTTAAGAAAAAGACTCTTCTTAGGCCATAAATGTAATAAAATTTGAAATGACAATGTTACCTTTTCTTTTGAATTGTAACATCCTTGATGTGAATAAAAGACTTAGGGAATATCCCCTGTAGAAAGAAGAAAAAATGGCACACTTATTTTTCGGGGAGTTATGCTGTAATAAATGTACAAAAAAAATTACATGAATGCAGTCTCTTAAAACTATAGCCAAATAAAGAGCAATATTTCATATCAGTGGAATAGGTGTTTTTGCAAGGCAATGGTAAAACATGCAACATTGATTGAATCATAGAAACATAATTCCCTTAACATTCTGTATAGGGCAGACATTAGAATGACAAATATCACAGTTGGATTTTAACTGTTCCTTACTCCTAAAAAAAAGGCTTGGTTTGTAGTTCCACTTTAAGGCTGGGTTCACACCTATGTGAATTGGATGCCTCTTACACCGCATCCAATTCGCAGAACATTTTAAAATCTATTACTTTCAATCAGTCTGGTTCACATATGTGCTTGCATTCGCACTCTGCATTGCCCAAAAAAGTGTGCGTTTTCTAGGCAGTGCGGTGCGAATTGCAGGCAAATATTCTTTTATGGGAACGCATCTGATTCGCAGATGTGTTCTGTTGTGAATAGGCATTCTCTCCCCCTCCTCACTACACCTCCCCCTTTCCCTACTCAGCTGATCCGCAGCTACAACTGAGAGGAAGCGCTGAACAGCTGCTTTTTCTCTTTGCACAGAGAACGGAGCCGGAATTCGCACCGGACTGGTGTGAATCCAGCCTTAAGCTGAATTCCCAATACAAAAATGTCTCTTTAAATATATTCTTCAATAGCCACAAAGGATATAAATCCACTTTATGTGAACCAAATGCTTTTGCAAACTCAATTATTCCCTTGTAAATATAGCAATGATATAATCACTTTGCTATACAGAGCCAGTGCAGAGAGCAATGCTGTGGGAGGGGCCTAACAGGCCCATCTACTACAGAAAACTACAGAAGGAGCAGAGACAAGACCAGTCACCTTGTACAAAGGTAAGGGAGAGCAACACTGACTGGTCGTAATTGAAGAACGCTCCTGCACAGAGGCAAAGTTTCATGTTGAATTACTGAAAATATCTTGAAGAAATGCACAAAGCACTTGAATATTTAAGTAAGACTACACATGCCTTTTTTACATAGACAATATTTGTTAATCCCAGAGTCCAGCTTTAAATACACGCCAATGTTGTTTCAATTAGAAATAACACAAGAACACGGGAAAGGGTGAATACTGACTATTCGATCTCCACTACCTATAGGATACTGAAGTTGGAATCCAGTATGAACGATTTGTTTTTCAAAGGAATTTTCATGAGAGGAAGATGAGCAGATAGAAGGATATCAAAGTATCTCACATAACAGATCTGTACAATTCCTGTTAGGGTTGTGGACCTGCTTCCAGTTGCAGAAGCAAGCCATGAAAAAGTGTTACCTAAAATAAGTGGAATGTGTTTTGATTATGAATTATATTACCAGACTGAAAACTTGATTTAAATATAGAGTGAGTTTCATTACCCTCTGATAAAAGTCCATTTCATTACTTTGGTGTCAACGGGTCCACCTAGGCATAAAGCAACCTCTGAGTGTGTTTTACATTTTTTTACTTTAGCATTAAGCCCATGGCTACCTGAAAATAAACCCTTGTGAACATATTTGATGGTTATTTGAAATATAGAAGAAATTGAAACTTACCTCTAGTGTTCTCTGTTTTACCAGATATCCTTTGTACCATTCTAAAATGATAAATTCATTAGAGCAGACCATTAAAATATCTGTTAAACTTTCATGCCATTCACAAAAGTCAGACAGAATCTGTTTTTCCTCCATAACATTTTCATATTATTATAATATTATCATTATTATTTACATTATTAGCTGTAAGAGAGAAGCATCAAACTGCTATATATATATATATATATATCTCTATATATATATATATCTATATCTATATATAGATATAGATACATATATATATATACTTTGCATCCAGTGTAGCCTATATCTACAGTGCATTCTGTGGTGTACTGTTTCTAATACACTTCAGGCGGTGTACACAGTATCTAATACAGTGTGTACAGTTTCTACTACACTTCTGGTGGTGTAGACAGTATAAAATACAGTGCAGCCATTGTACAGTTTCTAATACAATGCAGGTGGTGTACTGCAGCCATTGTACAGTTTCTAATACAGTGCAGGCAGTGTACACAGTATCTAATACAGTGTGTACAGTTTCTACTACTTTTCTGGTGGTGTACACAGTATCTAATACAGTGTGTACAGTTTCTACGACACTTCTGGTGGTGTACACAGTACACAATACAGTGCAGCTGTAGTACAGTTTCTAATACAGCACAGGCAGTGTACAGGCAGTCCCAGACTTATGAACACCTCACTTATGAACGACTCCTACTTACGAATGGCCTCAATCCCGGCTGCTTGTGCTCCACGCTGGTCCTGGATACCTCCGAGCAGCTATCTTGCCACATTCCACACTGCAGTACTTCATGTACTGCATAGCCAGAAGAGCCCCAGAAGCGCCCAGAACATTCCACATCCCTGCACAGGCGACCATCAGAACATCCCACATCCTTGCACAGGCGGAAGTTACACTTACAAGTGGTGTTCCGACTTACGAACAAATTCCACTTACGAACAAACCTACAGTCCTTAATGTGTTCGTAACCCGGGGACTGCCTGTACACAGTATCTAATACAGTGTGCACAGTTTCTACTACACTTCTGGTGGTGTACACAGTACACAATACAGTGCAGCTGTAGTACAGTTTCTAAGAAAGTGCAGGCAGTGTACACAGTATCTAATACAGTGTGTACGGTTTCTACTACACTTCTGGTGGTGTACACAGTACACAATACAGTGCAGCCATTGTACAGTTTCTAATACAGTGCAGGCAGTGTACACAGGATCTAATACAGTGAGTACAGTTTCTA
Source organism: Aquarana catesbeiana (assembly GCF_042186555.1). Classification (NCBI taxonomy): domain Eukaryota; kingdom Metazoa; phylum Chordata; class Amphibia; order Anura; family Ranidae; genus Aquarana; species Aquarana catesbeiana. Next base: position 407,826,311 of record NC_133326.1, on the reverse strand, counting down.
ATACACTTCAGGCGGTGTACACAGTATCTAATACAGTGTAGTGTGGTGTTGGAAAACAAAAAATTCATCATGTCCAGAAGGCCACCAAGGAGAGGTAGACACCCACAGGCCACTAAAAGAGGGCAAGCAACCTCTGTGTCTACAGTCAACAGTGGTGGTCGTGGACATTGTGCATCCTCTGCAGGTCGCTTGTCCTTTTTTTCTGCTTCTGGCCATGTTATTGAGCCACAACATGCAGAAGAGTTGGTAAAGTGGATAATAAAGCCGTCCTCATCCTCCTCATCCTCTGTCACCCAGGCTCACACCTTGAGTAGTTTGCCTTCCAACGCAGCTGCCAAAGCGGCCTATTCCGCCGGGTCCTTGTCCACAGTCACTCCTTCTGTATTCCCACCATTATGCATGGAGGAGATCAATAGAAAAAAAAAACGCGCTAGGTCAAAAATAATGTATACATTGAAACATATGTGAAAATAATTTAAAATTCACGATAACTGTAAACCAGAAAGTAAAGTCCAAAAAGCAGCAGCTCAATATGTGTTAACACAAATAAACTGTATGGAGGGGAAGAAAAGCTGCGCTACAAATGGAAAGTCCATACAATAGTTCTTGGATGAACGGTGACCAATGCAATCTAATGACGAACACCAAGGTAAATCAAAAAATATATCAAACGTGCCACCACCTGAAGAAAAACCTGCTTACCAGCTGGCAGGTAAGTCGGGCAGTTGGCTTATAACCAGCCAGGGCCTTTACTCATAGGGGAGATCCGCTGATGGACAGGAGGTTGGATGATAGGATGATAGGATTGGATACCCTGACCCCTCCTGACACCACACGACCTTACACAGACCACGAGACCCAGCCACATATAGTGGGAGAAAGACCATCCATAGCGTGATACCGTCACAACTGGCAAATTAGCAGCACCACCTCTTTGAGAGGTGGTGTTGCTAATTTGCCAGTTGTGATGGTATCACGCTATGGATGGTCTTTCTCCCTCTATGCATGGAGGAGTCCCCAGAATTATTCAACCACAGTGTTGGGTACATGCTGCTGGAGGATGTGCAGCGATTTTAAGGCTCTGATGATGGTTCCCAGGTTGAGAAAGGGAGTAACGTGAGCATAGAGAGAGGGGGTGCCACAGAAGTACAAGAAACTGGCAGTCATGTTCCCCCAGCTGCAGCATACTGCCAAGTTTGCTCCAGTGATGAGGAGGGAGGGGATGATGAGGTCACTGACTGTACTATGGTGCCTGAGAGAAGAGAGGAGGAGGAGGAGGCACAACTCCAACGAGGCAGGATGTCCTCTATGGGGCAGCTTAAGGGCAGCCACCCTATTGCCTCACACCGATGAGCTCCAAAGGCGCAGGGAGCTGCTGACTCCCCGCTGACTTTTAAAAGTTCCTTGGTGTGGGCCTTTTTCAACACGCGTGCAGCAGATCGCACCGTTGCTGTTTGCAACCTATGTCTGAAGCGGATCAAGCATGGCCAGAACAGCAGCCGCATGGGCGCCGCATGCTTGACCAGACACGTCATGCAGTCCGTTGGCAACAGCACTTGAAAGACCCACATCAAAGAAAAAGGCGGACTTCTCCTTGCTCCTCATCTGGGATCTCCAACCCTACAATATCTCCAGTCCTCTCAAAAACTTGCACTGAGAGGAATGAAGGTGTAGCAATAGGTGTCCCAAGTACTTGCAGCTAGTCTGCTAGCAGTACACCACAATCTGATTTTAGCAGGCAAATTTCCCTACCCCAGTTGCTGAACCATAAAAAGAAATTCGGTCCCAGCCATGCACATGCTCAGCGTCTAAATGCTATCTTGGCCAATTTGCTAGCACTGCTGCCTTTTCAGCTGGTAGACTGCCCCCTTTCGTGAGTTTGTGGAATGCGCTGTACCTCAGTGGCAGGTTCCAAACCACCATTTCTTTTCACAGAAGGCCATTCCGGCTCTCTACCGGCATGTGGAAGGCAATGTTTTGGCCTTGTTGGACAGGGCGGTCAGCAGTAAGGTTCATATTACCGCTGACTCATGGTTCAGCAGGCATGGACAGGGACGTTACCTTTCCTTCAAGGCGCACTGGGTAACTCTGCTGGCAGCTGGGAAGGATGCAGGACAGGGTTCAGTGTTGTTGGAGCTTGTTCAGCCACCACGCCTAGGGATGAGCTTCGAGTTCGAGTCGAACTCATGTTCGACTCGAACATTGGCTGTTCGCAAGTTCGCCGAACAGCGAACAATTTGGGGTGTTCGTGGCAAATTCGAATGCCGCGGAACACCCTTTAAAAGTCTATGGGAGAAATCAAAAGTGCTAATTTTAAAGGCTAATATGCAAGTTATTGTCATAAAAAGTGTTTGGGGACCTGGGTCCTGCCCCAGGGGACATGGATCAATGCAAAAAAAAGTTTTAAAAACGGCCGTTTTTTCAGGAGCAGTGATTTTAATAATGCTTAAAGTCAAACAATAAAAGTGTAATATCCCTTTAAATTTCGTACCTGGGGGGTGTCTATAGTATGCCTGTAAAGGGGCGCATGTTTCCTGTGTTTAGAACAGTCTGACAGCAAAATGACATTTTGAAGGAAAAAACTCATTTAAAACTACCCGCGGCTATTGCATTGCCAACAATACACATAGAAGTTCATTGATAAAAACGGCATGGGAATTCCCCAAAGGGGAACCCCGAACCAAAATTAAAAAAAAAAATGACGTGGGAGTCCCCCTAAATTCCATACCAGGCCCTTCAGGTCTGATATGGATATTAAGGGGAACCGCGGCCAAAATAAAAAAAAAAAAAATGACGTGGGGTTCCCCCTAAATTCCATACCAGACCCTTCAGGTCTGGTATGGATTTTAAGGGGAACCCCGCGCCAAAAAAAAAAAAAAAAACGACGTGGGGTCCCCCCAAAAATCCATACCAGACCCTTATCCGAGCACGCAACCTGGCAGGCCGCAGGAAAAGAGGGGGGGACGAGAGTGCGGCCCCCCCCCCTCCTGAACCGTACCAGGCCACATGCCCTCAACATTGGGAGGGTGCTTTGGGGCCTCATCCCCACAACCCTGGCCGGTGGTTGTGGGGGTCTGCGGGCGGGGGGCTTTTTGGAATCTGGAAGCCCCCTTTAACAAGGGGACCCCCAGATCCCGGCCCCCCCCCCTGTGTGAAATGGTAAGGGGGTACAAAAGTACCCCTACCATTTTACTAAAAAACTGTCAAAAATGTTAAAAATGACAAGAGACAGTTTTTGACAATTCCTTTATTTAAATACTTCTTCTTTCTTCTATCTTCCTTCATCTTCTGGTTCTTCTGGTTCTTCTGGCTCTTCTGGTTCTTCCTCCGGCGTTCTCGTCCAGCATCTCCTCCGCGGCGTCTTCTATCTTCTTCTCCTCGGGCCGCTCCGCACCCATGGCATGAGGGGAGGCTCCCGCTCTTCTCTTCTTCTTCATCTTCTTCTCTTCTTCTCTTCTTCTTTTCTTCTCTTCTTCATTTTCTTCTCCGGGCCGCTCCGCACCCATGCTGGCATGGAGGGAGGCTCCCGCTGTGTGACGGCGCTCCTCGTCTGACAGTTCTTAAATAACGGGGGCGGGGCCACCTGGTGACCCCGCCCCCCTCTGACGCACGGTGACTTGACGGGACTTCCCTGTGACGTCACGGGGAATGCCACAGGGAAGTCTTGTCATGTCCCGTGCGTCAGAGGGGGGCGGGGTCACCGGGTGGCCCCGCCCCCCGTTATTTAAGAACTGTCAGACGAGGAGCGCCGTCACACAGCGGGAGCCTCCCTCCATGCCAGCATGGGTGCGGAGCGGCCCAGAGAAGAAAATGAAGAAGAAAAGAAGAGAAGAAGAGAAGAAAAGAAGAAAATGAAGAAGATGAAGAGAAGAGCGGGAGCCTCCCCCCCATGCCATGGGTGCGGAGCGGCCCGAGGAGAAGAAGATAGAAGACGCCGTGGAGGAGATGCTGGACGAGAACGCCGGAGGAAGAACCAGAAGAGCCAGAAGATGAAGGAAGAAAGAAGAAGTATTTAAATAAAGGAATTGTCAAAAACTGTCTCTTGTCATTTTTAACATTTTTGACAGTTTTTTAGTGAAATGGTGGGGGTACTTTTGTACCCCCTTACCATTTCACACAGGGGGGGGCCGGGATCTGGGGGTCCCCTTGTTAAAGGGGGCTTCCAGATTCCGATAAGCCCCCCGCCCGCAGACCCCCACAACCACCGGCCAGGGTTGTGGGGATGAGGCCCTTGTCCTCATCAACATGGGGACAAGGTGTTTTGGGGGGCTACCCCAAAGCACCCTCCCAATGTTGAGGGCATGTGGCCTGGTACGGTTCAGGAGGGGGGGGGCTGCACTCTCGTCCCCCCTCTTTTCCTGCGGCCTGCCAGGTTGCGTGCTCGGATAAGGGTCTGGTATGGATTTTTGGGGGGACCCCACGCCGTTTTTTTTTTTTTGGCGAGGGGTTCCCCTTAATATCCATACCAGACCTGAAGGGCCTGGTATGGAATTTAGGGGGACTCCCACGTCATTTTTTTTTTTTATTTTGGTTCGGGGTTCCCTTTTGGGGAATTCCCATGCCGTTTTTATCAATTAACTTCTATGTGTATTGTCGGCAATGCAATAGCCGCGGGTAGTTTTAAATGAGTTTTTTCCTTCAAAATGTCATTTTGCTGTCAGACTGTTCTAAACACAGGAAACATGCGCCCCTTTACAGGCATACTATAGACACCCCCCAGGTACGAAATTTAAAGGGATATTACACTTTTATTGTTTGACTTTAAGCATTATTAAAATCACTGCTCCTGAAAAAACGGCCGTTTTTAAAACTTTTTTTTGCATTGATCCATGTCCCCTGGGGCAGGACCCAGGTCCCCAAACACTTTTTATGACAATAACTTGCATATTAGCCTTTAAAATGAGCACTTTTGATTATTCATGTTCGTGTCCCATAGACTTTAACGGTGTTCGCGTGTTCGAACGAACTTTTTTCCTGTTCGCATGTTCTGGTGCGAACCGAACAGGGGGGTGTTCGGCTCATCCCTAACCATGCCTCCAAAATGCTAGTGGAGCCACACTGGGGCAGAGATTCTATCAGCTCTGCAGGGGCAGGCTCAGAGATGGTTGACGACACATCAGCTTCAGCCAGGAATGGTTGTATGCGACAATGGCACCAACCTTCTCTCCGCCCTCCAACAGGGACACTTGACCCATGTTCCATGTTTGGCACACATCCTGAATTTGGTGGTGCAGCGGTTCTTGAGCATGTACCCAGGCTTACAGGATCTCCTGAGGCAGGCCAGAAAGGTCTGTGGTCATTTCCGTCGGTCATACAATGCCTCTGCAAACTTATCCTGCATGGCCTCCCTGATTCTGCAAAGCCTACGAAAGAACCCTAGGATTCGTGATATCAAGGGGAGGGATCATTATTGGCTGGTAACCCTTCTTGATCCACGTTACAAGGGAAAGGTTGCAGAACTCATCCTGCCTTCGCAGAGGGAGCAGAGGATGAAACATCTTCTGGAGGCTTGAAGAAAGGTTTGTGCAACGCATTTCCAGACCCTGGGAGGTTACAATTTCCTGGTGCTGGACAACGTGTTGCTTAGGCCTCGTTCAGTCAGAGGAAGGTGGTCGGCTGACTGATGCATTTAAACAATTTTTCAGTCCTCAGCGCCAAGGTCTGACCGGTTCAACCAACCATCGCCAGCGTCTGCATTACATGGTGCAGGAATATCTATGGACAAGAGCAGACTTGGAGACCTTTCCAACAGAACATCCACTGGGTTACTGGGTCTTGAGGATGGACCACTGGCCAGAACTTGCTCAATATGCAATTGAGCTACTGGCCTGTCCTGAATCCAGCATGCTTTCTGAATGCACATTCAGTGCTGCTGGAGGGTTTGTAACCGATCAAAGAGCGCACTTGTTCACAGACTCCGTTGATAGGCTCACATTCATAAAAATGAATCAGTCTTGGATCAGCAGCTATCAAGCACCTGATGCTGATGTAACTGAATTTGCTATCGATGTGGGATCCCTTGAAGACTGCCTATGCTGACTATCCCATTCCTCCTCAATCATGATAATGATGATGCTAGCTTCCGACAATATTTTTGGTTTAGGGCACCACCACCACCACCCAAGATCCAATTTTTCTGCCCCTGTTTAACAGGGGCATGTAATTACAATTTTTGATATAATATTTCAACTCAAGGTCCGTTCCTGAGCCCAACAAGAGTAACTGTGAGGGTATACAGTGTTGTGGCACCACCACCCAAGGCCCAATTTTTCTGCCCCTGTTTAACAGGGGCATGTAATTACAATTTTGTATATAATATTTCACAGAAGGGCCCGTTCCTGTGCCCAACAAGAGTATCTGTGAGGGCTTACAGTGTTGTGGTACCACCACCACCCCCTAAGGCCCAATTTTTCTGCCCCTGTTTAACAGGGGCATGTAATTACAATTTTTGATATAATATTTCAACTCAGGGCCCGTTCCTGCGCCCAACAAGAGTAACTGTGAGGGCTTACAGTGTTGTGGCACCACCACCACCACCCAAGGCCAAATTTTTCTGCCCCTGTTTAACGGGGGCATGTAATTACAATTCTTGATATAATATTTCACATCAGGGTCCATTCCTGGGCCAAACAAGAGTAACTGTGAGGGCTTACAGTGTTCTGGTACCACCAACACCTAAGGCCCAATTTTCTGCAGAGTACATGGGGCAGGCAGTATGGTATAGTAGGCGCATGACTCCTGAAATGCTACCTCCCAAGGCTGAAACATGAAGTTACTAGCCTGTTGATTTTTTGTGTTTGTGAGTATCCATTTGCTATTTGGAATTTAATAAATATCATGGTGGTAATGCATGAGTTGCGCCCCCGCTTGTGTGTTTTTTACACAGAAATGTCAATGTAACACTTTTCTTCCACAATTTAGGCTACATGCACATAGGGTAATTTTTTTGGTGCCCAGAATGTCTTGGAGGTGCGTACAGCCACCTGCAGACATGAAGGGGTGAAGGCAGCTGTATGCAGCTATATGACCTCTTTTTGCGTAAAATAGTGCAGGCTTACAGATGTGATGAATGCACTGAATGCCCATTAGTTGCATTCAGTAAATTACATCTGTGTGAATTCATGTCTAAGGGTGGCTGTATGCAGCTCTAGGACATCCCAGGCCCCAGAAATATGCAGTATCTTCACACTACATGCCCAAATGCGCCCATGTGCATAAGGCCCCTTTCTCACCGTTTGGATCCACCTGTCCGTTTTTCAGGCAGATCCGAGCGGGCCACCTATTGACTTCTATGGGCAGGCTGATGTCAGCGGAGATGAGTCCGCTGACACCTGTCTGCCATCTGATCCGCTCAAAGCAGATGTATAGCGATACGTTTGTCATTCATATTGGCGGATCGGATCGGATGAGATCTGATGAAAACATGCATGCTGTCTGTTTTCATCCAATCTCCCCATAGAAATCAGTGGAGTTCTGAGAGGTCCCTCCCTGCTCAGTAAGCAGAGACAGACCTGTCATCCACCAGCTCAGCGGAGATCAACGGATCGATCTACCGCTGAGCTGGCGAACTCCGCTGAGAGGATCCGCCCCGTGTGAAGGGGCCTAAGGCCCTATTCTTTGACAGCAAAATGTAATATAAAATCTTCCCTCACTGGGCTTACAGAAACATCCACAAAATCTGCCAGCTTCCTTTCTAAGCAGATATCTAATTTAATACATTCAGCCTACATAGAATATGCTCAGGCCATTATTACTTCAGTGTGCAGTACTCTAGGTAATAGCTTCCGTTATTTATGTGACGATGACTCCCTAGAGAATCACGGGAAATAATTGGGTTCTCTTATCATTCCCATGGCTACCGGCCCTGTATCTGGACCCAACAGCTCCTTAACAAATATCTGTCAATAATCGGGCTCCATTTAATGGAAAGAGGGTTCAGGGGTGGAGAATACCGCCCAAAAAAGAAACAAAATATAGCTATACTGAATCAGCAATAATCTGAGAGCGACCACTAAAAATAGATGCTGATAGATTGAGGACAGCCAAATAATCTGTGATTCTTTGAGAATAGTCACAGCATTTCCTTATTCCTGAATACCCCTTCTTTATCTCTGTAAGCAGACAAAAATATTTGAGTCCCCTGGCAAAGATACCTCTTCCAAAGCTTTGACTAAGCTCCTCTGTGACCCTCTTCAGGAAAGAGTATTTCTATTCAGCCCAGCTTCCTTCAGTCATGCTTGGTATCCAGGGCCCTCACCACATTGCTTATGGCCCTGACTGTAATTCCTCACATAAACTTCCTTGGAAGGAGAAGCCCCCAGACTGTACCACTTAACAAAACCATCAGGGATTGGCTGAGTCATATACTACATACGCAGAACCTAGTGGTTAATCCTTTGCACACTGATTACTGGAAACTCTTTCAAGCAGCAGGCTAAAACAATTAACCCACCAGACTTCTTAAATCAGAAATGGTAAATAACAGATCAGGTTGGTCACAACCTAGGCACAACATACACTAAATTTGGATAGAGAAACAACTGCACAGGGCAGGGTTTCTGCATGTACAGTATCACACATGTAGTGCATGTAGCCTAAAAGGAATATGTGGGTAGCAGTGATCATAACAAGATTGTATTTCATTAAGGGCTTATTTACACTTTCTTCAGCTTCAACACACATGAACGGCTAGTTTACACTTGCTTCAAAGCGAGGCTTCGGACAGGCTTTGTTAAAGCTCTCTGAACGCTGTCACTAAATAAAATGGTTAACTTACAGTCCTGTTTACACCTGCTTTTGCTCTACTTTGCTTTGGCTTCGCTTCAAAAATTATACCCCATGAAGCTTCAGTGGTGCTTCAAAGCGTCTTCAAAGCCTCCATAGAAGTCTATGGCAAAGCTCGCTTGAAGCCCCACTGAAACCCCACCGAAGCCTCATTGAAGCCCCACGAAGCCTCACCATAGCCTCATCGAAGCCTAAAGCCTTATCGAAGCCCCACCAAAGCACCAAGCAAAAGCAGGTGTAAACAGGACTGTAAGCTAACCATTTTATTCAGTGACAGGCAGGCCTGGACTGGGATAAAAAATAGGCCCGGGTATTTTAGACTGTGCAGCCCGGGGGAGGGGCGTGTTCGCGGGGGCGGTTGATGACAGATATGGAATAGATCTAACTATTTATCCCATATCTATCTATCAAATATCTATCTATCTATCTATCTATCTATCTATCTATCTATCTATCTATCTATCTATCTATCTATCTATCTATCTATCTATCTATCTATCCTGGAAAGTGGAAGTGACCTGTGTAGTAGAAGGATCTATTATTCGAGCAGTCACATACCTTCACCTCTGGGGTGACTCAGAACAGAATCATCCTGATCCCTGTAATCCCGGCCTCCTCTACACGGCTCATAGTGTTCCTTGAATACATTGAGCCGGAGTCACATTTCCCAGTGTGACTCATGAGGGGATCAGTAGGAGATCTAGGAAAAGTCGGCCACACTGGAGGTGACCGTCGGCTGCGGGGCGCATGCGCAAACACGGACTTCCTGTTTAGCGATGGCCTGGGTTGCCATGGATTGGTTTGGTAGATGGGAAATGAGGACACTCTTTCCGCTCCTCCCACCACCACCCAGCATATGCGGAACATCAGCAGCCGGCCCTGCATGTCAGAACCTGTGGCCGGCCCCGCATGTCGGAACCCGCAGCTGGCCCCGCATGTTGGAAGCCTTGTTTTGAAGCAAGTGTAAACTAGCCCTTAAAGTGAGTCTAAAAAAAATAAGATGCCGTTTGCATAAGCCTGCAGCATCTTTCAGTGCCTCTGTCCAATTGTAGGGTAATTCTGATCTGGCAATGCTCTTACACTTCCTGTTATAAACACCTCTGAACACTGTGCTGTTTGTCCTGTATTCAGTATTCTGCCCTGTGCACTGTGCATTTTATCCTCCACCCTTCTCACCTCTGCACACACCACACTGTACGCACCACACTCTGTACAGTATGCAATACAGACAATTATATTCTACACATTGTGCTGTACATTCACCTCTCGACTTTTCACTGTGCTGTGCATTGTGCTGCATAGTTTGACACTAAGCTTTCAATATTTTTCATACGCCTCAGTGCTTCAGTGATTATTTCAGTCTATTATGCAGTACAGTGCCTTGAAAAAGTATTCATACCCCTTGAGATTTTCCACATTTTGTCATGTTTCGAAAAAAAATGTAAATGTATTTTATTGGGATTTTATGTGATAGACCAACACAAAGTGGCACATAATTGAAAGGAAAATAATAAATGTTTTTTAATTTTTTTTTTTACAAATAAATATGTGAAAAGTGTGGTGTGCTTTTGTTTTCAGCCCCCTTTACTCTGGTACCCCCAAATAAAATCTAGTGGAACCAATTGCCTTCAGAAGTCACACAGTCTTCCTGTGTGTAATTTAATCTCAATATGAATACAGCTGTTCTGTGAAGCCCTTGGAGGTTTGTTAGGGAACCTTAGTGAACAAAGAGCATCATGAAGGCCAATGAACACAGACAGGTCAGGGATAAAGTTGTGGAGACGTTTAAAGCAGGGTTAGGTTATAAAAAAAATCCCAAGCTTTGAACATTTCATGGAGCACTGTTCAATCCATTATCTGAAAATGGAAAGAGTATGGCACAACTGCAAACCTACCAAGACATGGCCATCCACCTAAACTGACAGGCCGGGCAAGAAGAGCATTAATCAGAGAAGCACTAAAGAAGCCCATGGTACCTCTGGAGGAGCTGCAGACATCCACAGCTCAGGTGGGAGAATCTGTCCACAGGACTCCTATCAGCCGTGCACTTCACAAATCTGTCCTTTATAGAAGAGTGGCAAAAAGAAAGTCATTGTTAAAAGAAAGACATAAGAAGTCCCATCTGCAGTTTGCGAGATGCCATGTGGGGGATACAGCAAAAATGTGGAAGAAGGTGCTCTGGTCAGATGAGACCAAAATTTAACTTTTTGGCCTAAAAGCAAAATGCTATATGTGCTGGAAAACTAACACTGCACATCACCCTGAACACACCATCCCCACATGAAACATGGTGATGGTAGCATCATGTTGTGGGGATGCTTTTCTTCAGCAGGGATAGGGAAGCTGGCCAGAGTTGATGGGAAGATGGATGTAGCTAAATACAGGGCAATTTTAGAAGGAAACCTGTTATGCCGCGTACACACGACTGGACTTTTCAGCATCAAAGGTCCGACGGAACGAATCCGTCGGACAAATTGATCGCGTGTGGGCTTCATCGGAAAAAAACATTCATCTGTATGCTAGTCCGACGGACTGAAAACGACGCAAGGGCAGCTATACTGGCTATGAACTTCCTTATTCTAGTCCGGTTGTGCGTCATCACATTTGAAACGATCGGACTTTGGTGGGATCGTGTGTAGGCAACTCTGTTTCGTCTGAACTCCGTCGGAACTCCGTCGAAAAGTCCTTCGGAATTCAGGCGGATGAGAAGTCCGCTCGTGTGTACATGGCATTAGAGTCTGCAGAAGACTTGAGACTGGGGCGGAGGTTCACCTTCAAGCAGGACAACGACCCTAAACATACAGCCAGAGCTACAATGGAATGGTTTAGCTCAAAGCATATTCATGTATTAGAATGGCCCAGTCAAAGTCCATACCTAAATCCAATTGAGAATCTGTGGCAAGACTTGAAAATTACTGTTCACAGACGCCCCCCATCCAATCTGGCAGAGCTTGAGCTATTTTGCAAAGAAGATTGGTCAAAAATGTCACTCTCTAGATGTGCACAGCTGGTAGAGACATCCCCAAAAAGACTGTAATTGCAGTGAAAGGTGGTTCTAGTAACTCAAGGGGGCTGAGTACAAATGCACGCCACACTTTTCACATATTTATTTGTAAAAAAAAATTGAAAACCATTTATAATTTTCCTTCCACTTCACAATTATGTGCCACTTTGTGTTGGTCTATCACCTAAAATCCCAATAAAATACATTTCCGTTTTTGGTTGTAACATGACAAAATTTGAAAAATGTCAAGGGGTATGAACACTTTTTCAAGGCACTGCACATACCCAGCCACTGCATACCTAACAAAAACCCCCTTCCCCGACTCTTCACCTGAGATGGTATTGTATAATGGTAGTCATAAGTGACCCTTACCTTCACAAGACTCCAAAATGTGGACCACATCTCCAATTTGAAGGGAAAGCTGTGGTGATCCATGGCTTGTAAAATTACAAATAGCTGAGGATAAAATTGAGGAAACACTTTAGAAAAAAAAATTTAATAAAAACTAAAAAGTACAAAATTCCATTGCGCTAAAGTGTTGCAACCTATTCATATCAAATAGACTGCCTAATGCAGCATGCCACAATGTGCCTGACAGCATGACAAAGGTGTGCATTTCAGCTTACACTGCTGTAGTGTGAATAGGCTCTTGAGCCTGCCACTTCTGCTTTGAAAGTGAGAAAATCCATGTAAAATATTAAAGATAAAATAATCTCTGGATAAGGCTGGATTTTAGTAATAACTCATGGAAACCCATTTCTTTGCATTTTTGCACATTTTTATCTTGCATTTTCTCTCTTATTATGTGATGAGCATCTAGGAAGGTGTGTATAGAGTCTGTAATTTCCCAAATGTAGCTAGGCTAAGAGCATGTGGCTTATTGCAAGGGTTGGGTCTTAGTAACCATGCATTTGCAGCTCATGAAAATGCACTCCAATGTAGACATGTGCGATTCTTTTCATTATGAAGCAAAATTCTGACAAAATGTTCATTATTCGGAGATTATTCGGAGATGCAGATGTATCCGAATTTCTGAATCACAATAGTAATGAATTTCAACTAATCCGAAATAAATTATAATGAATTGAAATAATGTAATAAAATAACAAATTATCCAAATTTAAATTTAAAAATGATTTTGAATTTGAATTGGAAACATTTCAATAATTATCATAAGGTGTAAATGTGTAATAAGATGATGATTCCTACTAAGGCTACTTTATAGAATAGAATAAGAATAGAAAGAAATAGATTAGAATAGAATTGAAAGCAATAGAAGAGAATAGAATTGAAAAGAATAGGATAGAAAATAAAATACAATAGATTAGAATAAAATAGATTGGAATAGAATAGCATAGAATAGAACAAATATAGCTGTCTTCCAAAATTTGAATCATCAGCAGGAATTTGCTGTGTAAATACAGCTATTGTCAAAAGATGGACCTTACATAGTTACATACAGTAAGTGGTAAGGTTGAATAAAGACACCAATCCATCCAGTTCAACCTGAGTGCGTGCGTGTGTGTGTGTGTGTGTGTGCGTGTGTGTGTGCGCGTGTGTTCATGTCACTATCATTTTCCATAGCCCTGTACATTGTGCTTCCTAAGAAACACATCTAAAAGTTTTTTTTTATTTACTCCCCGCTGACACCACCAACTGTGGAAAAGAGTTCAACATCCTTACCTCTCTAACAATAAAGAACCCCTTACGTAGCTTGAGATTGAACCATTTCTTATCCAATTTAATTGTATGGCTGCATGTCTTCTTTAGAGACCTTAAGTTAAAGTTAGTTAGTTTTATCCCAATGCTAGAGTCACTATTTAAAGATTTGTATATCACTATCATATCCCCTCTTAAAGCGAAACTTAACCCTAAAGGGTATGTTCTGCTCTATGCCCTCCTCCCCACTCCACTTCTATATTTGGTTCTTTTTTTTAGGGGTGTGAGAGCAGGCGTAGTGGGTAGCTGGCTGTAAAGCCGCAAGGGATCACAGCCAGCTGCCCAAAGTAAACATACCGGTACCAGGGATTCTGAAGATGGGTGAGCATGGAGCTGGAGCCCTGGACAGTAGAGAGTTTATTAAAAGTCAGCAGTGACTATTTGTAGCTTCTGACTTTTCATTTTTATCCAGAAGGCTAAAGAATCACTGTAAATACTTCTTCTCCAGGGAGAATAAGAATGTTTAACTGGGAGAAGTCTGTGCTTTTGCCACTAGATCCCTTGCCTAAGGATTTACTATCAACCCTGCCACATCTTAAAATAGTTTCCTCTCTTAAATATTTGGGGGTAACCATGAACGCATCTTCTCTGTCATATATATAGCAGATAACATTGCCCCCTTGTTGACAAGGTTTCAAATTCAAAGTAGGGTCTGGTGTAGACTTCCCCTTTCAGTAACAGGAGGTGTGAATCTAATTAAAATGATCTGGATGCCACAGCTTTTATATTTCTTATGCAATTTCCCAGTCTGGATCCCTCTAAAGAACTTTATTAAAGTCAATGTCATATTGTGAAATTTGATTTGGAGGAACAAGGCCCTCGTATTAAATTGAATCTCTTACAATATCTAAATTTATTTTCTTGCAGCTCAATTTTAGCATCTCGCACTGTGGGATTCCGAGTCCTCAGCCACTGCCTCATACCGTTTAGTCTCTTTTGGGTTTCAGGGGCGCCCTGCTTTTTCTAGTATGCCCAACTTTGTGCTACTGTAAAAGATGTGGGATTCCTCCACCCCAAACTTGCTCATCCATGTCTTTATGGACCTTGCTTTGTGCAATGGTACAAATCATTTGATGGAGGGGGGATTATGGTGTGGGGTTGTTTTTCAGGGGTTGGGCTTGGCCTGTTAGTTACAGTTGTAATCCTGTGGGTATAATTGAGAAATCGGCGCCACTACTCAGAATACCGCCACTGCGCCTCTGGATAGATAAAAAATATATGGAAGCTGCCACTTAAAAAGATCAAATATAAAAGCTGAATTTTAACTACTGGTCAATTTGGGATAGTGACACAAAGTCAAAATAGCGGCGCTAAATGTTTGTGCACAAGGAGTATTAAATCTCATAAAGTGATATGTGATTCAAAATTTACAAATGAAAGTATAACTGACATTTACTAAAATATAATAAATGCTGGAGCATTAAATTGACAAATAACACTAAACACCCTGTGACAAGTGAAGTGATATGATGTGACTAGTGAAGCCACAAAAGAACAAAAAAAAATATTACACAAAATATAGAAATTTAAAGTCCATAAAATATTGAAGAGGATGTATAGTCGATGTGAAGATCCCTTAATCCATTCACCACACCAATGTGTCTGTGATTCCACTCCCCTAAAGAAACGCACTCACCGAATTCCAATGCCTACATTCTCATGTTAGGCTAAAAAGCATTTAAACCACATGGATAGGGTTTTAGAGCAAGCATCCAAACTTCAGCCGTGCGTCTCATATAATCTCCACATGTGAATAAAGAAAGTGTACCAATAGTTTAATACCATAAAAAAGTTTTAATGAAAACACTAAACAGTCTCCAAGATTTAAACTCACATGGTACAAGTTAAAAGACAGCAAAAGTGACTGAGGTAAGCCTTTCAAAGCTTCCAGAGCAGCGGATAAAACGGCCACGGCGGACCCAAGGTGTGCAGGCATAAGGTTGAATCTCACCCTTCCCTTGGTCCTGGATCTAAACCTGCTCGTCAACTTGCTGGTGTGTTAAGCAACGTCCTGCCTCAATGATGTTGATTGCCATACAGCCACGCCCCCGACATGTTTCGTCACAAGGACTTACTCATGGGATTCAATAAAAAATTAAACGTAGCCAGGTATTTACTTACGTTTTCCACAAGGGAAAAGACAAGAAAAGGAAAAAATAATAATAAAATAATTGGGTTGTGCTGTCTTCAACCTCGATAGGCGTCCACCAACCCAATTATTTTATTATTATTTTTTCCTTTTCTTGTCTATTCCCTTGTGGAAAATGTAAGTAAATACCTGGCTACGTTTAATTTTTTATTATTTTTTGACAATTATATATTGACAAACCTATTTTTATCGGTTCAATCACTAAAAATTATATCTGCCCCCATAGTCCCCATATGGCACATTCCAGCCTTTTTTCCCCCCCCCCCCCCCCTTTTTTCTTTCAACTTTCTCTCTTTTCTTTTTTCTTCTTTTTCTCTTTCCTTTCCTGTTAACAGCCGACGGAGGCGCGCGTGTGCTCCCGCTGCATCGCGGGGGACCCGATGCACATGGCACGAGAGCCAGAACAGGGCTTGTATGTGTAAACACACAAATCCCTGTTCTGTCAGGGGAGAGGAGACAGATCGTTTGTTCCTAGTAAGTAGGAACAACGATATGTCTCCTCCCCCAGTCAGTCCCATCCCCTCACATTAAGAAACACACATGAGGGAACACATTTAACCCCTTGATCGCCCCCTAGTGTTACACCTTCCCTACCAGTGACATTTACACAGTAAACAGTGCATTTTTATAGCACTGATCGTTGTAATGGTCCCAAAAATGTGTCAATAGTGTCTGATCTGTCCACCGCAATGTGGCAGTACCGCTAAAAATTGCAGATCACCGCCATTACTAGTAAAAAAAAAAAAATAATAATAATAATGCCATGAATCTTTCCCATAGTTTGTAGACAATATAACTTTTGCGCAAACCAATCAATATACGCTTATTGCGATTTAAAAAAAAAAATATGTAGAAGAATATATATCAGCCTAAACTGATGAAGAGATTTGTTTTTTAAAAACATTTTTGGGGATATTTATTATAGCAAAAAGTAAAAAATATTGTTTTTTTCAAAATTGTCGCTCTTTCTTTGCTTATAGCGCAAAAAATAAAAAACACAGAGGTAATCAAATACCACCAAAAAAGCTCTATTTGTGGGGAAAAAAAGGACTTCAATTTTGTTTGGGTACAGTGTTGCACGACCGCGCAATTGTCAGTTAAAGCGACGCAGTGCCGTATCGTAAAAAATGGCCTGGTCATTAAAGAGGGAGTCCATCTGAAAAAAAATGATTAAAAGCCAGCAGCTACAAATACTGCAGCTGCTGACTTTTAATAAAGGGACACTTACCTGTCCAGGAGTCCAGCGATGTCGGCAGCCGAAGCCAAGCAATAGCTCGGCTGCTGCTGCCGCCATTCTCGGTGAGGGAATAAGGAAGTGAAGCGTTGCAGCTTCACTTCCTGGTTCCCTACTGCGCATGCGCGAGTCCTGCTGCACATTCTAAGTGGTCCTCGCTATCTCCTGGGACCTGTGTGTTTCCCAGGAGACGGGGGGGGGGGTGAGGGAGGGGGCATGATCCCGCGGGAGTCAATTCCCGGAAGAGGGTGCAGATACCTGTCTAATACAGATATCTGCACCCCCCTGATAGGTGCCAATTGTGGCACCAGAGGGGGGGAGGAATCAGATGAGCGTAAGGTCCACTTTTGGGTGGAACTCCGCTTTAAGCAGGAAAATCTTTCAGTCTGTAAGTGGTTAAACAATACATTTTTCTTAGTAAACTTAGCTGAAACTGATGTTTTTTACATCAGATTAAAAAAAGCTACTTATGGGGCTCCTTCACACTATGTCTAGTGACCAGCATTTTTCTGCACTGGATAAGTGCAGGTCACTGCAAGGGCACATGGAAAACAGTGGTTTTCTATGTGAGTTATTCACATCACAAAACACAATAATGCTTAAAGCGGAATTGAACCCACTTTTTTAAGTTGTCCCCCCCCTCGCGTTGCTGATCACATTTACAGTAATCATCTGAATTTTTTTTTAAGCTGTTTACCTTATTTCACCATTAGAAAGGTCCACTTTGGCTGTACCTCGCCGGGGTAAGTTACATCATATCCGGCCGCCTGTTGGATCCTAGGATATAAATATAATCAATCCCAGGAGTCAGTGGGCAGCCTCCGCTTCTTGCATTGCGGTATTTGTACACACTGCGCATGCACAAGATTGAGAGGTGCATGCTGGGTAGCCATCAACACCATATCCCGGAAGGAGCAACGAGCGGGCTTTCAATGTCCGCACTAAGGAGGTCAAAGTGAGTTATTTAACGAACTATCTAACAAAAAAGACTACATGTAGTACATATGCCAGTATGTATCACATAAGATGAGAACATCGCAGGGGTGTTTTTTAGTATAACAAAAAAAAAAAAACGCTGCTGGAACTTTGCTTTAAATATGCTATTTATTTCTAATTAGTGAACTGCCCAGGTTATAAGACTGATATAAGACCACCCAACCTCTTCTTCTCTATACTCCAGTAGTTGGAAGCTGTCTGAAACCATCAAGAGGAGTACAAAGAGTACAAAGAGTCCTGCATTTACCATTAGCGCACCAAGGGATAGCCTACTGCCTGATTGAAGGAAAATAGCAGAAAGTGCCTGCTTCTGGGGGAATGTAGGATGATGTAGTAAAACTGCTGCTTCCAATACCCTAGATATAAAGAGCATTTAACCCTTGCAACATGGGGGGCAGCCCCACTGCAAGGGAGTAATGTTGTTCTCTGCAGAACAGAGCTTTAACTAGCATATGGCAGTTTTTCTTTCTTTTTTCTTTCTTTTTTCTTTCTTTTTTATCTTTTTATTGGGATTAGAAAACACAACAAGGCCCACGCAGGGGGCGGCTCAGCCGACATAGCACAGAAGCTCAAGCCCAAAAATGAATAAAAGAACAAATAAAACTATACAAAAACAGTAGGTGTGTGTGTGTGTGTGTTACAAGACACTAGGAACATTACAAATTTTTCAACATTCCCCCCAGATAATAAAAGACAGCAGGTTTAAAACAAAAAACCCACAGAGGGACCTACTGATCAGGAAGTAGCTGCCATTGTATCTTTTGAGTCATCACGTTAGCCATGGTGACCATACTTTGTCTAATTTTTTGGACATCCTCAATTACAAAAGGAGTCTGTGTAAAGGGGAAGGGTGAAGTTGACCAATTGCTTCCAGAATGCCACAGTGGGCGGAGTGGGCATTCTCCAGGTGAGTGTGATACATTTTCTAGCTTAGAATAAAAGCAATCCCAGCAGACTCTGTGCTGCTGTTGTAGAGCCCAGCTCTTCCACAAGGCCCAGGAGGCAGATACATGGAGGGGAAGGAACAGCCACTCCAGAGACGGACTAAATTATCTGAAGGACTGATTCCCAAAACTGTGCGATGGCAGGGCAGAAACAAAAGATATGGATGTAATTTCCAGGTGAATGGGAGCACCTCCAGCAACATTGAGAAACACTTGCATCCATTTTGTGTACTCGGGGTGAAGTACGCCATGTGAACTATTTTAAATTGGATGACTCTGTCATGGAGAGAGACCAATTGCTTAAAGGGAAAGTCCCAAACATCAGACCAGTCATTGCTATCCAAATCTAGAATGTCAGCAATCCACCTCTGCCAGACAGAGGACCTATACATAACAGTAATCATACAGCACATTGCAGTTTATTGAAATCTAGTCTTGCAACAAAAATATTAAACACATCAATAAGAAAGTTAATATGTAAATAAATCTTCAAAAATCTTACAGGAAGTGGTTTATAAGGCAGTTGGTGGCATATACTGATACAGCTAGTTTCCACCCAGTGACCTCAGACTCATTAGTAACAACACTTCCTACAACTATTTACTGCAGGCCAACCTTTTTCTCAGCTCAAATAGGAGCAGTTTACTGAAGAAGGGAAAATATTGTCACAAGTTACAAGCAGTTTAACAATTAAACAGTACCAATTTAGGTGCAGGCAAAGTACAACTGTGTCTTACGCTGCATACAATGCAGTCTGTTGTTTTTTTCCTTATTATTATATTATTGTTGTATAACATTATCATCAGGATTTTTAATGATGTATTACTGACATCACCAAAAATGAAAGGTGATTAACTAGGCAGACGTATTATTTCCTTACACATAGCAATAATTAGAAATTTATGCTAAAGTTCAGAAACTTGCTGTAGTTATAAAGCACTGGAGTAGTTGCCAATAGTAAACAATCCAAATTAACCTTGTAAATAAGACTGCCACTTTACTTAGAGGATGGATTTTGAGTTTTTGCTATTGCCAATTGTTCACTTGGTTTGCCCTCACTGTGAAAGCTTGTGAATGCCAGGAACAGAGAAGGCACCCCTCTGATGCTGGCAACAAGCGCCCAATGCATGGAGCATTCTAGAAACAAGGCAGAATGGGAGAATGCTAACCTTGGAAGCTTTTCAGCTTCACCTACAGGTATGCCAATTACTTTAACCAACCTCCAATCATCCATTGTATATGAGGGAACAGAAGGTGGACATTTCAGGGTGATGTTGAGCACTATACTGTGACTGCACTTTTCATTGGACACTGCAGGTCACAAAAAAGGTAGAGAGCCGAAAAGATGATATGATCGCAGTAACTAATGTAAAAAACTGCTATGATCAGTATCTGGGTCTCTCTTTTCTCTCATATAGCAATTGATTGAGAGAGAAAAAGGGAGAAATTCACTCCTGATCACAGCCAGCACAAGTACCAGTGCCAGCCAGAACCAGTCCCAGCCAGAATCAATGCCATCCAGTACCAATGTGAGGCAAAACCAGTGCCTGTACAGCCAGTACCAGTGGCAGCAGAGCCAGTAGCGGTGTCATCTAGTACCAGGAAAAAGAATACTAGGAATTTCTGCTCAAAACATATCCCTGCGCATGTGCAAGGAGTGACATCAGGCGAAGGGAGTTTCCAGGCGATGAAACAGCGACCAGACGTCCTTCTTCCACTACTTAGAACCCTCAAACATTTTATTTTTTATATATTTTTTTATATATATTTTTTAGGCAGAGGCACTAGAGAATAAAATGGTGGGTGTTGCATAGTTTTATGTCACACAATATTTGCACAGAAGTTTGAAAATTTAAATTTTGGGGGGAAAAAATACACTTTTTAATGGATTTTAATGCACAAAAACACAATATAATACCCAACTGTGTTTTTAAAATATGAAAGATGATATATCACTGAGTAAATATATCAAACATGTCATGCTTTAAAATTGGGTCTGCCTGTTCAACTTCGCCAAATTACGATACTTAAAAGTCTCCAAAGGGATTGCTTTAAAAGCCTTTACAGGTTACCAGTTTAGAGTTACACAAAGAAGTCCTTCCAGCCCCTTCCGCCACCTGTAAAAGTAATCCAGCAGCTCGTTAGCCACTAGGAATACTTTTACTTTGTAGGGAATCGCCTGCCCTAAAAAATGATATCTCGATCATCGCTGCAGCTGCAGACAGGAAGTGGTTAATGATTCATACTCTGAATGGCCTACGATTATTAGTGGAGTATGCCAAGATTCAGTGTTGAGACCCTTACTTTTTAACCTATTTATAAATTATATAGTTTTAGATTAAAAGTACAATTTCAGTGTTTGCAGATGACACCAAATTATGTGGTGGCGTATCTCAAAGTTACAAGCAGGCCGCAATGCATTGGGCAAATAGGTTGCAAATGAGCAAAGAAAAAACAGTCCAGATAGCTGCACTCCTCATTGGTTTTATTGCTGAATAATCCGGGGACAGAAGAGTGGACTGTTTTTTCTTTGCTTTGATTTGTAGCGAACAAGCCTAGATGGCACCTTCACAGAACAGCAAAGCAGCACAGCAGTTTAGGTGAATATTCACATGGAGTAATGTATACTCACTTAGGTAGCAAATGATGTTTAATTTTGATAAATGTAAAGGTATGCACTTGGGAGCTAAAACCTGCATGCATGATATATTCTAGGAGGAGAACAGCTGAGGCAGTCAATTGTCAAAAAGGATCTGGGCATTCTGGTAGACCATAGACCCAATAAAAGCATGCAATGGCAAGCTGCAGTTTCTAAGTCTAGCAAAATACTTTATTTTATTAACCCTTTCGCTGCCAGGCTCTACGCTACATTTTTAAACTCAGGTGGCCAAATCATTTTTGCAATTTTTTCCATAGCTTTTATATTTGCCCTTACAGCTTACATTTTTACAAATGTTTAACCTGTATTGAGTTAATAAATAACAAATATTTGTCAATTTTAAATTGCGCCTTTTTGCGAAATGGTGAAAATCGAACGTATGCAAAAATGTGTCTAAAAAACTGGAGGTTTTCATTCTTCACTTACAGCTTTCAGAGTTTGTAAAAGACCATCCAAAGCATATATTTTCTGAAAAGCACATGATCAGTAAAATAAAAAGAAGGTGCTACTGATTTTTAATTCATGCAAAAGGAGCCCTGACCAAGTATTGAGTGCATATTATACTGTACATGGACATACTTTTCAGTAAGCCAACATTTCTGTATTAAAAATCTTTTTTTTATTGGTCTTGTGTAATATTCTAATTTTCTGAGATACTAAATTTTGGGTTTTCACTAGCTGTAAGCCATAATCATCAACATTAAAAGAAAGAAATGCTAAATGCTTGAAATATATCACTCTGTGTATAATGAATCTATATAATATATATGAGTTTCACTTTTTGAATTAAAATACTGAAATACATTTTAAGATGCACCTGTGTATATGTTTATATATATATATATATATATATATATATATATATATATATATATATATATGTATATATATATATATATATATATATATATATATTTATGGTCGTGGCCCTAAGACCGAGACAAATGTGGATCACATAAACACGCGACAAGACTCACAACATAAATAGACCTGAGGTGTGGCTTTTGGTTGTCTGGTAGGTATGGCAGAAAAGGGGCCATACCCAAGATAAGTAATGGATGATTGTGGAGGAGAATTTGCTGAGAAGTGCTGTAAAAAGGGGAATGGGAGGGAGGGTATCGTGCACTGAAACTGACAAAGAGGAAGGGGAAGTGGTCAGCTTAAATACCCTCCGGGCTCCTCCCATAAATTCAGGCCAGCACACTGGCCTTCTAACATATATACTGTATATATAATATCTCACAAAAGTGAGTACACCCCTCACATTTTTGTAAATATTTTATTATATCTTTTCATGTGACAATACTGAAGAGATGACACTTTGCTACTTTTCTACAATGTAATGTAGTGAATGTACAGCTTGTATAACAGTGTAAATTTGCTGTCCCCTCAAAAAAACTCAACACACAGCCATTAATGTCTAAACCCCTGGCAACAAAAGTGAGTACATCCCTAAGTGAAAATGTCCAAATTGGGCCCAATTAGCCATTTTTCCTCCCTGGTGTCATGTGACTCGTTAGTGTTACAAGGTCTCAGGTGTGAATGGGGAGCCGGTGTGTTAAAGTTGGTGTTATCACTCTCACTCTCTCATACTGGTCACTGAAAGCTCAACATGGCACCTCATGGCAAAGAACTCTCTGAGGGACTGAAAAAAGAATTGTTGCTCTACATAAAGATGGCCTAGGCTATAAGAAGTTTGCCAAGACCCTGAAACTGAGCTGCAGCACAGTGGCCAAGACCATACAGCGGTTTAACAGGACAGGTTCCACTGAGAACAGGCCTCACCATGGTCGACCAAAGAAGTTGAGAGCATGTGCTCAGTATCAAATCCAGAGGATGTCTTTGGGAAATAGACGTATGAGTGCTGCCAGTATTGCTGCAGAGGTTGAAGGGGTGGGGGGCCAGCCTGTCAGTGCTCAGACCAGATGCAGCACACTGCATCAAATTGATCTGCATGGCTGTTGTCCCAGAAGGAAGCCTCTTCTAAAGCAAGAAAGCCCACAAACAGTTTTCTGAAGCCTAAGGACATGGATTACTGGAACCATGTCCTGTGGTATGATGAGACCAAGAAAAGACAAGTGTGTCTTGCCTTCAGTCAAGCATGGTGGTGGGAGTGTCATGGTCTGGGGCTGCATGACTGCTGCCGGCACTGGGAGCTACAGTTCATTGAGGGAACCATGAATGCCAACATGTACTGTGACATACTGAAGCAGAGCACGATCCCCTCCCTTCTGAGACTGGACCGCAGGGCAGTATTCCAACATGATAACAACCCCAAACACACCTCCAAGAAGACCACTGCCTTGCTAAAGAAGCTGAGGGTAAAGGTGATGGACTGGCCAAGCATGTCTCCAGCCCTAAACCCTTTTAAGCATCTGTGGGGCATCCTCAAATGGAAGGTGGAGGAAGACAATGTCTCTAATAACATCCACCAGCTCCGTGATGTCATCATGGAGGAATGGAAGAGGATTCCAGTAGCAACTTGTGAAGCTGTGGTGAACTCCGTGTGCCCTCACTTTTGTGAGATACTGTATATATATATATATATATATATATATATATGTGTGTGTGTGTGTGTGTGTGTGTATATATATATAGATATATATATATATATCTAGATATATATATATATACACAGTGCCTTGAAAAAGTATTCATACCCCTTGAAATGTACAACCAAAAACATAAATTTATTTTATTGGGATTTTATGTAATAGACCAACACAAAGTGGCACATAATTGTGAAGTGGACTGAAAATGATACATGGTTTTCAATATTTTTTACAAATAAATATCTGAAAAGTGTGGCGTGCAATTGTATTTAGCCCCCTTTACTCTGATACTGTCAGGGCTAGGCTCAGCCCTCCCTTCTCAATGCTCAGGTTGCTCAGCTGTCGGTTCATTGCCACCACCCTCGTTCCACAGTGGCTCACCTGGTGATCATTTCCTGCTCATTAGTCAGCCCCTTCTGGCTATTTAAACCGCTTGGTTCATTCCTTATGTGCATTTGCCTTGGTCAAAAATATCTGCAAACTCTCTGCTGTGTTCCTGTTGAAGACTTGGCTGGCTGACGTCCCTTCTAGTTCCTGATCCTGTCTGCTGCCTCCAACTACACTGATTTCTGGCTTCCTGATTTACTGGCTTGTTCTGACTACCCACTTTGTCTACCGAACCCTTGCTATGTTTTGACTACGCTTACGATTTGTACCATTTTTACCATTGTATTAAAAGGTGTGATTTTTACTGCATTTTCTGTCTCCGCCTGATTCATGGTTCCTGACAGTAGGCAAAGGCCATGAATTCAGAAGATGTAGGCAATCCACCTAGTGGTAATATTTTTTCCAGACTGAATGAGCACGAGCACCGCAAAGATCAGTTTGTCATAGCGTTACAGGCGTTGCTGACTCACACTGCTCACCTGGATTCTCCCACTATGGCTTTTCCGGTACAACCTGTGTTGCAGGCCGTCCCTACTGCTGCTCCAGTCTCTGTGCAGGCACCCATCTCGAATATTACCTCTGTAAGAGGTACAGTATGTCTGGTTCCACTCTGCTTCCCCAGCAATTTGGGGGCGATCCAGTTCAATGCAGAGGGTTTCTCAACCAGGTTGGGATATACTTTGAGATGCTGACCCAGGCGTTCACCATGAACAGAAGCAAAGTAGACTTCATTATTTCCTTACTTTCTGATAGAGCCTTGGCCTGGGCAAACCCTCTATGGGGATGCAAAGACCCATCGTCCTGAAGTACCCTGAGTTTGGGGCTTTATTTAAAGGGGTATTTGACGTTCCCGCACGCTCCACTTCTGCTGCAAAGAGCCTCATATCCATCAAAAAGAGTATGAGAACTGTTGCTGATTACGCCATTGAATTCTGTACTCTGGCAGCAGAGGTCTTTTGGAACAATGAGGCCCTCATGGCTACTTTCTCTCATGGTCTCTCGGATAACATAAAAAATGAGATAGCAAGGGGGTGTGGCTTGATGGTGGAGCGAGCGGATGTGTAGAGACACTGCTCCAGCTCACAAACGGCATCCTGCAGTGATCCTGGGTCCCTTCTCCTCTGGACTGGCACCAAACTCTTCCCCACAGTCGTGGGCACACTTCAGGCTGGTGTACATGGTGAAATATGGGCCACCCATGCCGACATCCGTGGCAGGACAACTCACTCGTTTCAGATGGCAAGATGGCGCTGAGACACAGGCAGAGCCGTTTGACAAGCTGCAGCCGTCCTCCTTCTCCTCTCTCAGACAGCATGCAGGTCTGGTGAGTGAATCCACCCCTGCTCTATTTGATACCCAGCCAGACTCCCTGCAGCCCCAGGACTCTCCCTAGGTAATGAGGACTGCCAGGTCCTAGATTCCCGCCTGCTGAGCCTACACTGGCTACTATTATGCTAGCTATACAGGACTGCAAGGCCTCCCTTTCTACCCAGATAGCATCTATCCGCATGGACTGCTCCTATTGAAACAAGATGTGCAAAACATGAGAGATAGCACAGGGGCATACATGTTCCCTGGAGGATGTTGTGCACCCCTTATCTGCCACTGTGCGGGATCACACAGGTGAAATGGCGGCTTTCCGCACTAAAATTGATGACTTGGAAAATCTCCGTTTTGTGGGGTTTACTGAATGCACAGAGGGCTCTCAACCAGAAAATTTCTTATACTCCTGGCTATTGGACATTTTTGGTACAGACGCACCCTCTTTCTCCTATGTTATCGAGCATGCGCACCATACCCCTCCACGTCCCCCTCCTGCAGGAGCCCCCCCACGATCCATGATTGCATGGATCCTTAACTTCCAGGATAAAGTTGCAATTCTATGCCTTGCCAGAGAGAAAGGTCCTCTAAAGTACAATGGCAATACCATCTCAGTCTATCCTGACATCTCAGCTGACGTCCAACGATGAGGGTCTTTCATACGCTATGCTTTTCCCTGCTAAGCTGCGTGTTATCCATGATGGCAAAGCTCACTTCTACACCAACCCTAAAGAAGCCACGGCTTGGCTAAAAGATTGTTAAGGAGTTTTACCGAGGTGCAGGGCTGACTGATTGAAGATGGCCAGTGCTCCCTACAAGCATCCGTTACGCTCTCTAATTACAACTCCACTACCCTTTGCCTCTATAGACAGGTGACGGGTTTGCACACTTTGCCTTTAAATGTGGCCTATGCTCCTCAGGATGATGGTTGCCCCTCCCCCTGATGTTACGGGAGTGGTATCCTACTGTACCCAGGCTTCCCAGACTGGACCTCTTCATAATCCTCATGGTCATGTCCCCCACATTGCGGAAGGCATACTATCCTTTACACACCCTTCTAACTGTTATGTCGTGTACACACAGGGGGAGTTTTGGATGGACTAGGTCCGGTGGACTTTCCGACGGACTTTCCAACGGACTTTCCGACGGACTTTCGAATGAACGGACTTGCCTACACACGATCAACCAAGGACCGACGGATTCGTACGTGATGACGTACGACCGGACTAAAATAAGGAAGTTCACAGCCAGTAGCCAATAGGTGCCCTAGCGTCGGTTTTTGTCTGTTGGACTAGCATACAGACGAGCAGACTTTTCGACCAGACTCGAGTCCATCGGAAAGATTTGAAACATGTTTCATTTCTAGGTCCGTCGAACTTTTGGGGAAAAAAAGTCAGCTGGAGCCCACACACGATTGAATTATCCGATGGAGTCCGGTCCGCTGGACCAATTCTGCCGTAAAGTCTGCTCGTGTGTACGCGGGCATAACTGTCTACTATCCTGAAACTGGACCACTTTAATGCTGGAAGCATTGTTTTTCCCCCTTTTATGTTGTTCGAGAGCCAAGCTGGAATCCACACTACCCCCATACCAGTTGGTGGCATGGCCACGGGACAGTTCCCACTTTGTTTGAGTGAGGGTTTTTTTTGGGATGGCCGAGCGGGGAGGGTGGCACATGAACTTCCTACCTTTTTTCTTTTTGTGGCTGTTCTTGTTGTTTTTTCTTGTACTTTGTTTTTTTCATATATATCTGTGCTTCCTTCAACTTGAATAGTGCCTTACACTTGTTATTCTATGCCTGTGCTCTTATATATTCTGTGTGGCATGACAATTAATGTTATATCTCTACCATCAGCTACCAAGAATGTCAGTTATGTACTGTTTGACTTACTATGGCACGATCGCAAAAGATAATTTCCTGGAATACTAGAGGGTTGAAATCGCCCCAGAAGCAATCCCTGTTTGTCTCCAGGAAACACATCTTGTTGATTCCAAAGAGAGGGCCCTCAAGTGGCCATGGTTAGCTCAATCCTATCATGCTACTCATACAGCATACTCTAGAGGGGTCTCTGTTTTGTTGGCCAAATCTCTCCCTGCAGAGATATTGCAGATTAAAACAGACCCGGATCGCAGGTATGTTGTGCTTATAATACAGATTGCCTCTGTGACACTAACCCTGGTGAATGTTTATGTACCTCCTCCATTTTCCGCAGATATCTAGGCCCCCAGGTCCACTGCTGTATGTGGGAGATTTTAATGCTGTAATGAACCCAGCTATGGACCGCTTGGGGGGTGGGGGTGGATCCTTCACTTCCTTTATTGACTGGGCCCAGGTCCACGGACTTACTGAGATATGGCGATGGAAGGACCCGGATATGCGTTAATAATTTTGCCATTCGGATTCCTTCCACACCATGTCTCGCATAGACCTGGCATTTGGTACACAAGACATTCCCCCAGTGGTTTCTGATATATCTTACCTACCCAGGGGTGTATCGGATCATGCCCCACTGTCTGTGGATCTCCTTCTTCTTCCAGGTTCTGGCCCGAGTGTGTGGCACCTGAACTTTCACTGGTTGGAGGATTAGATAGTACAGGGAGAGTGTAGGAAAGGTATTGTTGAATACTGGAATAAGAACTGGGGTACAGTGGACCCACTTATCAAATGGGAGGCCTTTAAGATCATGTAGCGGGGTACTTTTATGTCCATTACTGGCATTTTGCGTAAAAATACCCAACAACATACTGTGGAATTGGAGACAGCCATGACTTCTGCTGAATCTGCCTATGCCTCTGACCCTACTCCAACTAACAGGGACACCTGGTTGCAATGCCGTAGGGGATATGAGCTCTGCCTTCTGGGCCTTACACAAAAACGCATGCTACATATTACCCAAAAATCATTTGAGCATGGTAACAAGGCTGGACGCCTCTTCTTTTTTTTTTTCTTGAAAAGCCAGTGGAATGCAAAACACACCCAAAAACTTCCAACCGGTGCCAAAAAAAGTGTACACACATAAAGAGTGACACACAAAAACGTGCAATGGGTGTTACACTGATCCTCCACTAGGGAAGGATCTTACCCTGATCCCCTGGGCGTTAGGCTCCAGACTGGGACTGAGGTACTTCACATGGGTCCATCTGGCCGAAACCAGACAGACCCCCGTTCTCTGGAAGGTCTGCCGAAACAGACCCACCCAAGTACTAGGTGGGACTCCCCCGAAGGGAGACCCCATGAGAGAGGGCGAACCAAGCCAGAAGGCCTATGTCCACCCCCTCCCAAGACTTTCAGAGTAGGCCCAAGGACCCACACCCTACTCATCACACAGTAACAAACGTGTATACACCAAACAAAAGAAATAGAAAAAAGTGACAAACAAGGGATAAATAAAAAGAAAGTGGGGAGAAGGAAGTGGGAGAGTGAAAAGTGACCATTGTGTAATACAATAGCCGGCCCTCCGGCCAGGAATAAAAATTTCCCCTGGTCCTAGCCAAAAGGCTCGGCCCTAGAGGCAGGTGTGAAAAACGTGTGTTGTGGTGTAGTGACCATGGTGCCATAAATTTCCTAAACACTGCGACTGTACGGCACCCCTGAACTGCCACTTCAGGGGCACATTCACCACTGGCTTTTCATGCAACCCTGACCCCCAACCCAGACCACAGCAGCCCCCACCCCAGCCAGGAAGGCCTGAAATTCTGGAAGCTTGGTAAGAGCCCTTTACCATCAGGCCTCACCGTCGCTCCCATCCCTCCTACCTAATTACATTCGGGAAGTACTAACTGCTCCCCCGGTGGGAAAGGGGAGCCAGTGTTCTCTCTCGAAAAACTGACCCGAGCTAGAGCTACCCCAATCTAGGCCAGAAGGCCATGGACCCGATCCTCTGGCCAGACCCAATGGTTCTCCATCCCCATCAGAAGGCTTCCCTTTCGGCTTCAAACTGCTCCAGGTTACCTTTACACCAGCAGGTTTTGCATAGCCACCGCTATCCCTGATACCACCTCACCAGAGATCAGAGACGGAAGCAAGCGCCACCTCCTGGCAACTGATAAGAACAGATTTTTTTTTTTTTTTCCACTCAGATTGAATCACATAAACTCAGCAAAAAACAAACACACGAAACCTACACTGAGCTGTGTTCCGTTCATCATAGTGGCATAGACAGTATCAAAAAGATAAAATCATTTAATATAAAAACGCTCTATACATTATTCATAAGGAACAAATCCACACCACACTTAACCTTCACCCACCCGCCACCTAACAAAATTCCAGAAACCATCCGCCTCTTCCACCCCCATACTTCTTCTTTCTACCGCCAATAAAAAAACATTTTTGCCATCACCCAATCCACACAATCTTTTTCGAGCAATACCATTTTCTTTTTCACCAAGGCACATCGAGATTCCCACAACACTTCTCTTATGACAGCCGACAAAACAAACATCTTACGTTGCTTCCCTTTGACACCTCCCACCACACCAAGAACACCAGACTCAAAAGACACTCCATCAATCCCCACCACCCGTTCCACAAAACCACACAGCAAACTCCAAAATTTCCTTGCAAAAAAGCACTCCCAAAATAAGTGTCTCACAGTCTCAGTCCCAGCACAACCTTCCCTAGGGCACACCTCCCTCCTTACCAAGTCTCTAGACTTTAAAAAAGACATTGTAGCCAAGCAATTGTGCAGCGACAACCATACCACCTCCCTCTGTTTGTTTGTGATGCCCTTAAATAATAAATTCTTCCACACAATCTCCGCTCTCTTAAGATTAAAACCAAAAATATTCGTTGGCAGCTCATCCTTTCTCAACCATGCCCATAATGTTACTTTCTTCCGAGAGCCTTCCCCCAATTCCTGCAAATGATTCTTCTTAAAAAAGACAGACATTTTTAAATAGTACACAGGGGATATCATTGACATCGGCCTAGTCAGATCCCTTCCACACCACCCCCACCTCAGTAAAGGCCATCCGATCAGGTAGCGCATTAACGCTGCTGTTTTCCCTCCTGCCAAGAAAGTTCTGAGATGAACCATCCACCACTGGACCTCCAGAAAACGTTCAATATTAGGGAAGTTATACCCACCCTGTTGTACTTTCTTCATAACCACCTCTCTGGCAACTTTCTCCATCTTAGAACCCCAAAAAAACATAAACAACATTCTTGTAATCTTCTGAACCCACCTCTTGTTTGGAGGAAAGATTACAGAAAAGTACATCAACAAGGGGAGAATTACTGCCTTGGTAATCAAAGTTTTGCCAGAGAGAGAAAGTTTCCTAGTTTTCCACAAACTTAGTTTTTTACAGACCTTTTCCACCCCTTTAGCCGTGTTTACCTGGTTCACCAAGTTTCTCTCGAAGTGCACTCCCAACACCTCCATCTCCTGCACACTCTTCAGCTTACACTTAGATACCTCACAAGTACCACTTAACACACAGATACTGCTTTTTTCCCAGTTAATACGCAAACCAGAAATTGCACCAAATATACCAAGTTGCAGCTCTACTCTTGTCATATCCCTTGTCGAATTACAGAGAAAATTGACGTCATCCATATAGCAAAGGGTTTTAACCGGCTCATTCCCACCCCCTGGTACAAACATACCCTTAAAACACTTATCCTTCCACACATGTCTTAAGAGAGGTTCTATTACGCAAATGAATGCGACTGGTGACAAGGGGCACCCCTGCCTCACCCCAGACATCACTCTGACCTCTTCGGACAAACCACCATTAACGAGGATCTGGCTACTAATTCCTTGGTATAGACATTCTACCACTTTCACAAACTCTTCAGGGATCCCCATCTGCCTCAATACTATGAAGAGAAACTTATGAGCCACACGGTCATAAGCCTTCTCGAGGTCAATGCTTGCCACCGCCAAAGGCAAATTGTTGCATTGAGCATAAAATACCAGGTCCCTCAAGAGGATCAGATTATCGGAAATCCTCCGCCCAGGCACAGCACAGACCTGCCACTCTCCAATAACACTTCCCACTACTCTCCTCATTCTGTCCGCTAGAACTTTAGCTACAATCTTGTAATCGCTATTGAGCAGGGATATCGGTCGCCAATTCCTGATGTCACGCTGGTCACCTTTCTTTTTGTACAGTAGCGTAATAATACCTTTCTTCATTGATTCTGAAATCCTCTTCTCCTTTATACAGGTCCTTATAACCTCACACACATCGTCCTTCAGAGTTGACCAAAATTCAACATAAAAATCCACCGGTAAGCCATCCCCACCAGGGGTCTTGTTTTTCTTCATCTTCATCACCACATTCTCCACCTCCTCTTCCTCCACCGGGTCTAGCAACATCTCCGCATCTTCAGTCTTCAAATTCCCCCTCACCACCTCACAGTACTCCCGCATTTCTTCTTCTGTTGCACCACCTCCGCCACCATACAACTCAACGTAAAAGGACCTAATGGACTCCACCATTCTTTCCCCGCTCACCTCCTCCTCTCCATCCAAAACAGACTCGAACATCTTCCTTGGCCCAAAGGATTTCTTAAAAAAATACGCAGAGCACTGCTCATCCTCCTCCATCTCTTGCACTTTGGATCTAAAGATAATCCCCTTCCCGCGATCCTTAAGCATAGCATTCCGTGCCTCCCGTACTTCTCTCAACTCCTCCTCCACCTCCACCCCCAGTCTCTTACATCTGAATAGGAAGTGCATCCTGTCCACCAACCTCCTCGCATCTTCACGCTTTCTTCCAGCCGCCTCCACACCCAATTTCTTAAAGAAAATACTTATCCTGACCTTTGCCCAATCCCACCACTCCAGAACATCCCTGAAGCTATGCTTCTTAAACTTGAGCCAATCATAAAACTCATTGAACTTAACAGCTACCCCCTCCTCCTTCAAACAAGAACAATTAAGTTTCCATGCACCCCTCCCACACATCCTAGTACCATCAAAAAGGAAGGAACAAGTAAGCAAGGCATGGTCCGAAAATGACACTAAAACAGTCTGATATCCAGTGATCTTTAAGGCAGGAGAAGCAAACATAAAATCTATCCTCGAACGCACTGACCCTTTGTCTGAAAAAAAGGTAAAGGAGATATCATTCCCCTGCACCACACAGGCAGCATCTTGAAAATGAAGATCACAAACTATTTCATTTAACACTTTAGATGTTACATCAGCACTGTTTCCCTCACTCACACCCTGCCTTTCCTCACTTCTTCTCACACAGTTAAAATCTCCAACTAACATTGTTGGGATTCTACCGGGCAACCACATTTTGAGCACTTCCAAAAATTTCACACGCTCCTTTTTTTCAGCAGGTGCATAAACATTAATAATTCTTATTTTACTCCCAGCCACCTCCAAGACAACAATCTGCATCCTCCCCGGCACCACCACCTCATGCGACACACACTGGACATACGGATTTTTCACGAGAATCCCAACCCCTTCATTTCTAAATTCACATACAGGGGACCACATAGATATACCATATTTCCATTCATCACATAAAGTCCGTTCATTACCACACTCCTGCAGACAAATTATATCAGACTGAATCCTCTCTAGATAATCAAAGACAGCCGCCCTCCTCCACCCTGAACATATACTTCTTACATTAATCGAACTCACAGTCAAAGCCATCATGAGGAAAAACCCAAAGATTTGCACATCCATTACAAAAACTATAAGTGATGCCTAGCCTCTTCCATCCCTTCCCTTGCTACATTAGCGTAGGTTAACCTCTTCCTCCCAAATGGAGAACTGGCAGACTCGGATCCCGAGCCTCCATCGGGAAAGGGTAGACCTTCCACCCCCTCCCCTGCCCCTTCCTCCCGTCCCCTCTTTATAGAGGACTGAGAAGTCTCGTCCATAGCAATCATTAGCCGCTGCCCACATTCAAGACTCTCGTCACTGTCCATCTCCTCGTTCTCATCCTCTTCTTCCTCCTCTTCCTCTTCTTCTGATGACAAACCACTCATCAACTCTGATAAGCGTCCCGGACTTATAAGTACCTCACTCCTCCGTTCCTCCTCCGGTCCCCCATCCTCCTGCCTCACCGGGGCATCCTGCACCTCCTGACGATCTGGAACTGTCCCACCTTCCCCTACCACAGTACCAAGACTCCCAGGGTCCGCACTAGCTCCCGCCACCACCTCACCAGTAGCAGGGCCAGCAGCTCCTTCCCTGCTCATCGCCTTTTCCTGCTTAGTAGGTACAGCATCATTGGCCTGGTGCTCCGAGGATGCAGCAGGCCGCTCCGCATCAGCGGACCCAGCACTACCACCTTCCCTCCGAGCCTCAGCTCGCTGCCTCTGCTGCGCACGTCTGGCCTGGGTCTTATTCAGTACATCATGGAACTCCGCTTCACTCTTAGCAGCAAAATATTCTTCGCATTGCCTCGCAAGGTGACCTGGTCTTTTGCAAATATCACAGATCCGTGTATGCTTACATTCTTTCGAAGGATGGTCCTCGTTACCACAAAATCTACACTTAATTTTGCGCTCACAGTCCCCGCTTGCATGCCCGTAGACACAGCACTTCCTACAATAAACCGGCTGCCCAGGGTAAAAGAGGAACCCCCTCTCACCCCCTATGTTGAAAACAGCCGGAGGCCTTTTCACCCCACCAACACAGCCAAGATCAGTCCGAAACCTTCCATAGAACCTGTACTTTCCAGACCAAATACCAAACTTGTTCAGTACCTTGTCACCACCCCTTAATTCTTCGCAGTAATTTTTCAAAAAGGCCCTGACCAAGTTCACATCCGAAAACGGGTTGTACATATGGACAATAATAGCCTTTTCTTCCTGCATAAAAAGTGGTATAACATCCATTTTCTGCAATAATTCATTCTCAGCACTCCTCATCTTCTCGTAGACCTCCCAGCATATCTCAACAGAAAGAAAGGTAATGTCATACAACCTTTGTTGCGGAAAATCCTGTAAGCAAACAATATCTCTTACCCTGAGGTTGAGAAATCCCATCAACACGTCCACCACGATAGTCCTCAGATTGATCTCTCCCTTGAATTCAGGTTTAATCAAAAACCGAATGGAATCCCGCATCCCACGGACCGCCATTTTTGTACCGGATGGTACCTCGCCTCTTTCTCCGACACAGGGTACCCCCGAAGGGGCCCCAACCGCTGACACCGAACCGCCTTAAGAAGGGCGATCGCTCCTCGTTGTCTGGGGACTAGGCCTCGGGCCAATAGCAGCAAGGGGGGGCCCTCCGAAAAGGGACGCTCCCCCCAAGGCCGACCTCCGGGTACCCCAGACACCTCTTGACCAAGTCACACACAGTAAAACTGCACTGGATCTTAGCCAAAAGGCCGAGAAGGACGCCTCTTAGCTTACTTGACTAGATCTTAACACTCCCCTATTTCTATCCCTCGGATCTTCACTACACAGGGCCAGATTAGTGTCGCTCCTAGGGATATCATGGAGACATTCCTGGACTTTTACAAGGACCTATAATCCTCCAGAGCAGATTACACTGACTCCCAACTAAATGACTACCTAGCCCAGATATCTCTCCCTCCCTCTCGGTTGAAAGGTGTGGGGAATTGGACGTGCCTCTCTCTGTTGAAGAAATCGCGCTGGCTATTGCGCAGCTGCCAGCATATAAGACACCAGGCTTAGACGTCTTCCCTGCTGAGTGGTATACCCAGTTTCAACACATAATATGCCCATTTCTTTTGCATACGTATAACAAGGCCTTAGACACTGGAACCCCCCCCCCCACCCACCCATGCGGGAAGCTTTGATTATCCTATTATTGAAGCTACGTAAGGATCCTCTTAAATGTGACTCATACCGCACAATCTCTCTTATTAGTGTGGATGTTAAAATCCTCGCCAAATCTTGGCCAACTGTCTGAATGCTGTGGTTGCGAAACTAATCAGGAGCGATCAAGGAGGCTTCATACCTGGTAGATCTACGAGGATGAATATCTGTAGACTGTTCCACAATCTTCAATATCCTCATGGTTGCACCCCTACCTGGCCCATGTATCTTTGGATACATGCAAGGCCTTTGACAGCGTGGAATGGCCTTATCTTTTTCAAGTATTAGAACGATACTTTTATCATTACTAGGGGCGCTATGTCCTAGTGTCCCTGCTATTTGCCCTGGCTATGGAGCCTCTAGCTGTGCCCATTCGCAGCTCCTGGCTGATTAAAGGGGTTGTAAAGGTTCACGTTTTTTCACCTTAATGCATCCTATGCATTACGGTGAAAAAACATCTGACAATACCGCCCCCCCCCAGCTCCCCCATTTTACTTACCTGAGCCCGTTCACCTGCTGCGCTCGCCCCCGATTTCCTCATCGCTGTTCAGCCTGGCCGTTGAGTGGCTAGAGTGGATGGATTGAAAGCAGCGCAGCCATTGGCTCGTGCTGCTGTCAATCACATCCAATGGCGCGGCGTGCTGGGGACGGGGCCGAGTGATACAGTCGGCGGCTATAGCTGCCGGCTGTATCACGGGAGCGCGCCCGCAAGAACTAAACACCATGCGAGAGAGCTCGCACGAAGGTGTTTAGTTCTTGCGGGAAGGAGCTGAAACAGCTGCCGAGGGACCCCAGAAGACCAGGTTCGGGGCCACTCTGTGCAAAACGAGCTGCACAGTGGAGGTAAGTATAACATGTTTGTTATTTAAAAAAAAAAAAAAATACCTTTACAACCCTTTTAAGGGCCTCCCTATTGCCACCATAGAGGAGCGAGTTTCGCTTTATGCGGATGACACCTTGGTCTACCTGGCTGACACCCAGGACTCACTAAAAACGCTATTATCTGAGATTGACAATTTTGGTGACTACTCTGGGTTGGTGAACTGGGACAATCCAATCTTTTTCCTTTAGACCCTGATGCGACTCTGCAGATTCACCTGGACTCCAGACTACAGGTAGTGTCCTCTTTTAGATACCTGGGGGTTATAGTGCAGTTACCCTTGTCCTCCTATATTGAAAATAACCTGTGTCCCCTTTTGACCCAATTACAACTACAAACTAAGCAGTGAATGGACTTACCTCTAGACATCATGGGAAGGGCCAATACCCTAAAAATGATCTATTTACCTAAGCTGTTATATATTCTAGCCAACTCCCCATGTAAAATCCCTAAGTCAATCTTCAGGCAGATAGATACAATTTGTACGGCGTTCTTGTGGAATGGTAGGCTCCCTAGGGTGGTGCTGGAGACGTTGAGGTTGCCGACGCACCTGGCGGGCTTGGTGTTCCCTAACTTCTATTTATACTATTTGGTCTCCCAATTGGTCCAAATTCATGACTGGCTGCACCCGGTTATGGCGAACACCTGTACATCCACTGAAGGAGCTTTTGTCTCCTCTCTAGAGACAACATTATATACAGAGATCAAGTTACGGCCTGCCCAGGCACATCTATGCTAAGTACCTCGCTCTCCCTGTTTAAAATAATTGTCTCAAAAATTTCTAGAGTCTTGGTCGGCCTCCCCAAACAACCCTCTGTGGTTCAATCCAAACTTGAAAAAACTGTGCTCTATACCTGACCCACAACGTTGGTACTCTAATGCCACTTACAGACGATCAGACATTCCGACAACAAAACCATGGATTTTTTTCCGACGGATGTTGGCTCAAACTTGTCTTGCATACACACGGTCACACAAATGTTGTCGGAAATTCCGATCGGCAAGAACACGCTGACGTACGACGAGCCGAGAAAAATGAAGTTCAATAGCCAGTGCGGCTCTTCTGCTTGATTCCGAGCATGCGTGGACTTTTGTGCGTCGGAATTGTGTACACACAATCGGAATTTCCGACTTTGTTGTCGGAAAATTTGAGAACCAGCTCTCAAACATTTGTTGTCGGAAATTCCGACAGCAAATGTCCGATGGAGCATACACACAGTTGGAATTTCCGACAACAAGCTCACATCGAGCATTTGTTGTCGGAAATTCCGATCGTGTGTACGTGGCATTAGGGGATTAAATACTTGTGTCATCTAT
The DNA here is from genome assembly GCF_042186555.1 of Aquarana catesbeiana. Lineage (NCBI taxonomy): Eukaryota > Metazoa > Chordata > Amphibia > Anura > Ranidae > Aquarana > Aquarana catesbeiana. The sequence continues at coordinate 407,788,600 of NC_133326.1, read as the reverse complement.
ATGACACACAGGGATTTAAATCCTTTCAACAGATGCGCACTGATTTTGACCTACCACGCTCATATATGTTCTTTTATTAACAACTCAGTTACGCTATTTACGCTCAGTTTGGCTCTTTAGAAAACCCTGTCCACATACCTCAGTTAGAGAAAATACTAAGACACTCTGACCCTACTAAACTTATCTCCACGTACTATACTGCCCTTATGACTGACTGTAATCCTAGATTCCGAGTGGCCGAGACGAAATGGGCCTCTATGGACTAATTACATTTACACAGGGCTTTTTTTTCTCGGAGAATAGGTGCAGGAACTCCCCCCCCGTCTGAGTTACCCCTTGTCTCTGTCCCTACCCACCTGTGATCACCGTCCCTTGATTCCACCCCCTACCCACCTACCAGTACTGCCCCTTTTAGAGAATACAGAACCAAGTGTCATTTTGTGGTGCTAAATCATTTGTATGGAACATGTTATTGATAAAAAGAAAAGCAGTAAAATAGATTCCCTGCAGCCAGAAACAATAGAATTCCAGCAATAGATCCCCACACAACAATAGACTCCCCCAGCAACAATGGACTCCACACCAACAACAATAGATTTCCTGCAGCAACAGTGAACCACCCACAACAAAATATCACACCCAGTAGCAAAATATCCACCCAAGCAACATTAGACCCCCCAGCAGCAACAACAGATCTCCCAGCAGCCAACATCAATAGATCCTCCAGCAGCCAGTAAAAATAGACCTCTACCTCAACAGTAGATCCCTTCCAGCAACATAAGACCCCCCCAGCAACAATAGATTCCCCATCAGCAACAATAGACCCTCACACAAAATCAGATTCCCACCAGTGACAATAGATCACCAGCAGCCAACATCAATAGACCCTCCAGCACACCCCACACCCCATGCTATTACATACATTCAGTGCTGGAGGTCCTGGAACTGCGTTCCCCCCGCGTTCCCGCTGAAAAAAAGCCCTGCATTTACAGATGATGTCTGGTCAGAATTCAGAGACACATACAAAACCTCAGTAATATCTTCCAGAGATCATATTATAAACGATCCCACCTTACTCCTGCTAGGTTACACAAAATGCGACTGGCTCCCACAGCAGACTGTTTGAGGATGTGGTCAAGTGACAGACTTTTTACACTTTTTTTGGACCTGCCCAGTAGTCTAGGACTTCTGGGTGGAGATAGGGTCTTTCATATCATTGGCAGTAGGTCTCCCAAACATTCTCCACCCCAAAAACTACCTCCTGGGCATTTTTGGTGATCTCCACATTTCATCCCATGCTAAGAGACTTCTTCGCATCCTCCACTTTTACGCAAAGAAAGCCATTTTATTGTCCTGGAAAGGATGACAGATACCTCTAAAATTGATTAATGACTCTTTACCGCTATACAAACTCATGTTTGAGGTTCGGAAAAGAACCAAAACCTTTCACAAAATATGGGGCAGATGACTGGCTAGCCCTCTAACACTTAGTCCAAGGTAGATGCACTGCTGTATACTATTCCTGATCGTGCAGTTCACCTCACCATGTTAACCCCCTGGCTGCCTCATGACTGGAGAATTGCATGTTGGGCATTTCCTGTAACCTTGCTGTTAACAATCACAAGAGACATGTAAATTGAAATCTGTTTATTGAAATGTTTAAATGTATTACTGCAGATGCACTACTATGAATAACCAAAGTTTTTCTTTTGTTTGTTGGTTTATAAAACTTAATAAAAATATCTTTAGAAAAAAAAAGATGAAATAGCAGCCCTAGACATACCTACAGACCTGGAGAAGTTGATCACGTTTGCCATTCTCATTAACTCCAGACTCCTTCCTTTAAGGACCGCTTCTGGAAGCCTCCTGTACATTTGGCTCCAAGCGTTGCAGTCCCACCCTTGCCTCCCCCACCTCCCATGCCTCCTGGTACTGAGCTTGCCAGTGAAGTAGAACCCATGCAGTTGAGCTTCACACGACTCTCTGCTGAGGAAAGGGCCTTTAGGAGGAGAGCAGTGGTGGTGCGTCCATTAGGGGCGCTCAGGCGCCACCCCCCCCTCCAGCCACTCCCTCTGTGCACAATGGATAGATTCATGCTTTGCATGAATCTATCCACGGCCGATGTAGACACCCCCTATTCAGGCGTCCGGCTGCTTTTTGGGCACCGGCTGCCTGAATTACAGCGGCAGAGGGGTGTTTTTGAAGCACCTGATTAGAGCCATAGGCTCTAATGGCCTTCAAAAAAGGTGCACTGCGAGCACAAACTATTGCGCTCACAGTGCACCCAAGTGCGTTAGCAAAGCAAATAAATATTTCTTTTACTAACACAGAACTGCCTCTCAACCAATCAGGAGGCCCAGATGTAATACCGGGCGCCTGACTGGCTGAAGGGAGAGGCGATCCCATTGGCACCAAGGAATACAGGAAGAAGACACGCACGGAGGAGTCGGAGGACATCCATCGCTGTGCTACCGTCCCACAGCTTACCGCCTGACCAGCTGCCTGACATGCCACCACAATGGGGTAGGTGCCGGGCAGATGGCGGGTGGGTGGGGGGGCTACAGTGGCTGCATATTATGGGCACAAAGGCTCCAATTGATGAAGCACAGTTGGTGTATGATCAGCAGTGGCTGCATATGATGGGCACAGTTGGCTGCATATGATGGGCATAGTTGGCTGCATATGATGGGCACAGTTGGCTGCATATTATGGGCACATGTGGCTGCATAATATGGGCACAGTTGGCTGCATATGATGGGCAAAGTTGGCTGCATTTGCTGGGCATAGTTGGCTGCATTTGCAGGGCACAGAGTTTGCACATGTCGGGCACAGTTGGCTGCATATGATGGGCACAGTTGGCTGCATATGATGGGCACAGTGTCTGAAATTGTTAGCACAGTGGTTGCATATGATGGGCACAGTGGCTGCAATTGATGGCACAGTAAGGCTGCAATTAATGTTTTTGTTTCAGTAGTTTTCAGAATTTTTCAGTTCGTTTGCGCCCCCCAAAAATTTTGAGCACCAGCCGCCACTGGAGGAGGGAGAGATTGTGACTTTATTGTGGCCAGGCAGTTCACTTTTTGAAGTCTTGCCCTACCCGCCTGGGAAATGCTTGCATCTGAGGGGACAGACGTTAGGTGGTGTTGTTAGGTCCCCAGTTGTCCCCAGGATAAGTTTTTAGTTCCGGTTACCCTTTCTTGATCTGAGTCATCAATAGGGACACAGGCTCTAATCGATTCTGGGGCTGCAGGCCTGTTCATAGATAGTGCCTTTGTGTCTAAACACTCAATTCCGCTGCAGCTTCTTGTCACTCCACTTGCCATTGAGGCCCATGATGGGAAACCTCTACAGCCTGCCCATGTGGCTCATGAGACTGCTCCATTGACCATGGCCATAGGGGCTCTTCACCATGAGATAATCCAATTTCAATTCGTTTCCTCACTCCATTACAGGGTGTTTATTGATTATCCTTGGTTACAGAGGCACAACCCCTCTTTTGATTGGCTTTGTGCTGAGGTTCTTTCCTGGTCGCCACAATTCAGTAAGACATGTTTTCAGAAAGTGGCCAAGGTCTTGTGCACCTCTTCACTCTCCACCCTGCCAGAGGAGTACCGCAAATTTGGGGATGTCTTTGACAGAGGTCAAGCTGGTAGTTTGCCTCCACATCCATCACATGATTTCGCAATTGACCTTCAACCTGGTGCCATGACCCCTCGTGGCCAGGTTTACCCTTTGTCTGTCTCAGAGGATAAAGCCATCAGGGAGTATGTTGCCGACACACTTCATCCGCAAAACCTCGTCTCCGGGTGGTACTGGGTTCTTCTTTGTAAAAAAAGAAGAGTGGTGAACTGAGACCTTGAATCGATTATAGGGGTCTCAATCGCATCACGATTAAAGCGGAAGTAAACCTATCAATCTGATAGTTTCAAAAAAGAGTTAACATTCCCGGCATGCCAGAAATGCTAGCTGTCACATTTGATTGTGCTCTCAACCAAATGATCAAACCATCCAATGGCTGGTGTCATAGCGGATCACATGTGCAGCATCACGGCAGTTGCAGATTAAACACAGAGGCCAAGATGGCAGCTTCCTTGGCTGAAAATGATCGGAGGTTTTACTTACACTTTAAGAACGTGTATCCGATTCCATTGATTACTGAGTTATTTGACCGCCTCAAGGGAGCAACGGTTTTCACGAAGCCCGATCTGAGAGGGGCATAAAATCTTGTGAGGATCAAGGAGTGCGACAAATGGAAAACTGCATTTAATACCAAGACAGGACATTACGAATACCTCGTAATGCCGTTTGGTCTTTGCAACGCTCCTGCAGTCTTTCAGGAATTCATCAACGATGTCCTCCGAGATATGCTGCAGCAATGTGTGGTGGTTTATCTCATTGATATTCTCATATATTCAAAATCCCTAGAGACTCACCACACAGATGGCTCCCATGTGCTAAATAGGCTGAGAGATAATAACCTGTATTGTAAGTTAAAAAAATGCGAGTTCCATCGTGAACAGGTTAAGATTATGGGTTACGTCATTTCTACTGCTGGTTTTTTGATGGACCCAGAGAAACTATCTGCAGTTCTACAGTGGCCTCATCCCGTAGGTTTATGCCCGATACAACCCTTTTTTGGCTTTGCCAATTATTATCAGAAGTTTATTCATTACTTCTCTTCTTTGGTCAAACCCCTGACTGATATGACCAGAAAGGACAGTAATGTACACACGACTGGACTTTCCGGCAGAAAAGGTGAGACGGAATCATTCCATTGGACATTCCGATCGTGTGTGGGCTTTATCTGACTTTTTCTTTCTAAAATTCTGACGGACCTAGAAATAGAACATGTTTTAAATCTTTCCGACGGAATCAATTCCTATCGGAAAAAACATTTGTCTGTATGCTATTCCGATGGACCAAAAACGACGCAAGGGCAGCTATTGGCTACTGGCTATTGAACTTACTTTTTCTAGTTCCGTTGTACATCATCGCGTTCTAAACGATTGGACTTTTCCGTCAGAGTTCATTCCGTCGGAAAAAAAGGTCGTGTGTACGCGGCACAACTCACAGAATTGGTCTCTCGATTCCATTAAAGCCTTTGAGTCTCTCAAGGCTACCTTTGTTTCAGCTCCTGTGTTGGCACATCCTCATCCTACGTTACCCTTTTACATTGCTATATATCTGATCACAACAACTGGTCAGACCTCCTACCTTGGGCAGAGTTTGCTCAAAATAAGGCGAATTATGGTTTCCAACCATCCATGTTACCTGACTCATTTGTTCCTCAAAGAATTCCTGCGTTAGAGGAGCATCTACCTGCGCCTTCCTACCAGGTTGGGGAGAGAGTCTGGCTGTCATCTTGCAACCTCCGACTCTGTGTTCCCTCACTGAAACTGGAACCATGGTTTATTGGGCCTTTCCGTATTCTCCGTAAGATCAACCCAGTGGCTTACGAATTAGACCTTCCTTCTAACATGCGTATTTCGAATGTATTCCATGTCTACTTATTAAAGCCTTTGGTGTGCAACCACGTCCCCACCTCGGTACTTCGTCCTTGCCCGATTCAGGTTGAGAACCATGAGGAGTATGAGATACAATCAATCATTGGCTCCCGTAGGCTCCGTGGGCGTATACAGTACCTGGTTCGTTGGAAAGGGTATGGTATAGAAAAACGCTCTTGGGTCTCATCCTCCTCCATGCTTTCCATAGACGTTTTCCCCTCAAACCTGGTGGCCCTCCGAGGAGGAGGGGCCGTTGAGGAGGGGGTACTGTCAGGGCTGGGCTCAGCCCTCCCTTCTCAGTGCTCAGGTTGCTCAGCTGTTGGTTAATTGCCAGCACCCATCCTTCCAGAGTGGCGCACCTGGTGATCATTTCCTGTTCATCAGCCAGCCCCTTCTGGATATTTAAGCTGCCTGGTTCATTCCTTTGGTGTCTTCGCCTTGGTCAAAAATATCTGTAAACGTCCCTGGTTTCTGATCCTGTCTGCTGCCTCGACTATGCTGATCTCTGGCTTACTGATTTACTGGCTTGCTCTGACTACCCGCTTTGGCTACTAAACCCTGGCTATGTTTTGATTACGCTTACGATTTGTACTATTTTTACCATTATATTAAAAGGTATGATGTTTACTTCATTTTCTGTCTCTGTCTGATTCATGGTTCCTGACAGATACCCCTAACTAAAATCTATTGGAAACAATTAGCTTCAGAAGTCACCTAATTAGTAAATAGAGTCCACCTGTGTGTAATTTAAAACTTCAGTATAAATATAACTGTTCTGTGAAGCCCTCAGAGGTTTGTCAGAGAACCTTAGGGAACAAACAGCATCATGAAGGCCAAGGAACATACCAGACAGGTCAGGGATAAAGTTGTGGAGAAGTTCAAAGTGGTGTTAGGTTATAGAAATATCCCAAGCTTTAAACATCTCATGGAGCACTATTTAATCCATCATCCAAAAATGGAAAGAGTATGTCACAACTGCAAGATATGGCCATCCACCTAAACTGACAGGCTGGCAAGGAGAGCATTAATCAGAGAAGCAGCCAAGAGGCCCATGGTAACTCTGGAGGAGCTGTAGAGATCCACAGCTTAGGTGGGAGAATCTGTCCACTGGACAACTATTAGTCGTGCACTCCACAAATATGACCTTTATGGAAGAGTGGCAAGAAGGTAGCCATTGGTGAAAGAAAGCCATAGGAAGTCCCGTTTGCAGTTTGCAAGAAGCCATGTGGGGGACACAGCAAACATGTGGGTGAAGGTGCCCTGGTCAGATGAGACCAAAATTGAATTTTTTACCCTAAAAGCAAAATGTTATGTGTGGCGGAAAACTAACACTGCACATCACCCTGAACACATTATCCCCACCATAAAACATGTTAGTGGCAGCATCATAGTGTGGGGACAGGGAAGCTGGTCAGAGTTGATGGTAAGATGGATGGAGCCAAATATAAGGCAATCTTAGAAGAAAACCTGTTAAAGTCTGCAAAAGACTTGAGACTGGGGCGAAGGTTCACCTTCCAGCAGGACAATGACCCTAAACATACAGCCAGAGCTACAATAGAATAGAATTTAGATCAAAGCATGTTCATGTGTTAGAATGGCCCAGTCAAAGTCCAGACCTAATTCTAATCTGTGGCAAGACTTGAAAATTGCTGTTTACAAACGCTTTCCATGCAATCTGACAAAGCTTGAGTTATTTTGCAAGGAAGAATGGGCAAAAATTTCGCTCTAGATGTGCGAAGCTGGTAGAGACATACACCAAAAGACTTGCAGCTGTAATTGCAGCGAAAGGTGCTTCTACAAAGTATTGACTCACGGGGGCTGAATACAAATGCACGCCACACTTTTCACATATTTTCACAATTTTTTGGGAAAAAATACACTTCAATGAATAAAAAAGAAAAAAAAAACTAAACAGTAAAATTAGCCCAATTTTTTTGTATAATGTGAAAGATGATGTTACGCCAAGTAAATAGATACCTAACATTTCATGCTTTAAAGTTGTGCACACACTGGAATGGCGACAAACTGTGTTACTTAAAAATCTCTATAGGCGAAGCTTTAAAAAATTTTAACAGTTACCTGTTTAGAGTTACAGAGGAGGTCTTGCTCTAGAATTATTGCTCTCACTATCAATCGTAGCGATACCTCACATGTGTGGTTTGAACACTGTTTACATTTGCGGGCACGACTTATGACCGATTCTGGCTTTGTTCGTGTCCCTGTCCAGCCGGCGGACGTTCCAGCCGGTGGCTCGGGAGAGCCCGGGCAAACCGCGGAAGACAGCGGGGAGGAGGACGTTCCCTCCCGCTGCTTATAATAACAGCCGAGCAGCAGCTGCTTAGCCACATCGGTTGATATTACAAGAAAGTCAACCATCGGCTCCAAAAAACAGTACTTGGGTGATGCCTGCAGCTGCAGGCATCACCCCAGTACAACCACTTGAGCAAAATGAGGTACAGGTATGTGAATTTGCGGCAAGTGATTAAACACGCAAGGATGAGAAAGGGAGGGGGGTAAAGGGAATGTGAATAGTGCTGTGAGCATACTTACTGTTTTTGCCATTTAGCAGAGCTATAATAGGTGCTAAATACTTTAGGATACACTAGAGCTGCACAATTAATCGTTAAAGAAGAAGACTTTACAATCACTTTAAAGACTAAAACTTTTTCTGACACTTGTTGCTTACAAGTTAAATCAGTATTTTACTGTATTTGCGCAGTAAATTTTTTTGAGAGAAAATACACTTTAATGAATTTAAAAAAAAAATAAACAGTAAAGTTAGCACAATTTTTTTGTATAATGTGAAAGATTATGTTACACCACAAGAATCGTGAGAGAATCGTGATCTTTATTCTAAGTAAAAAAATCGTGATTCTCATTTTAGCCAGAATCGTGCAGCTCTAGGATACACTTGTGGGCATATTTATAAAGCAGTAAATCTGACAATCAGAAAACATTCACCGCAGGTGAATCTTCCAGGTACATGTGTTTTACATGACAGAAATTGATTCACCACCAATGAATGTTTGGTTGTAGTCACATGTTTACTCAATTTCAAAATGTGTATGTGAAACCAAAAACTATTCTTTTTTATAGATTTGGATAGCATGAAGGTTTAAAACCTGAGTGGTTTTACCGCTATCCAGGGCTTAAAGAATAACTAAAGGCAAAACTTTTTCCTGGTGCCTCCATGGCAGCATACCTGTACAAGCTCCACCTTGGCGCCTCCCTCAGGACCAGTGAATATTATGAAAGAAAGAATTAGTGTGTCCCCAGCATTCTCCTTTTTTTCCCTCATACCTCATGGTCAGTAAATGGTGGTCGAGCATCCTTACCTCTGCAGTCGGCAGCTTCCATCTGGGTTCAGCCTCTCCTAGGTGCAGTCCCTTTGTTTTGGGAAGTTAAATGCACTAATAAGTGAGTGAGCCCCTTTGTGGGTCTTTGGGACGGGTGAACCAAGTCTATCCTAATGCTATCGGCGGCACCCATCTTGGATAAGGGGAAGTTTAGAAGTTTTTTGACCTTACCTGGAATCTTTCTAGGAAGAGGTGTTTTTTTCCCCTTTTGCCCCTTCCCTCTCCACTATTTATTCCCCAGGAGCTTCAGTATTGCCTCTTGCTGCCTTTGGGGAAGGTTGCTTTTACTGGGAGCACCTAAAACTGCCGCTATTATCCGCATAAGGTAACCACATTTTTTTTTTCAGAAAATGTCACTCTTCTACTCTTGTTGAAGTATTAGTTATTAACTCTTCTGTCTTTCTCTAGCTGCTTTTTCTACCAGCTGCTTAACATGAGCTGTACGCTGCCCGAACAAGATCCTCCTCAACGTTTAATGTAAGGGCCTTTGTCTAGGTGGGTAGTTTAAAAAAAAAAAAAAAAGAGTGCACTTGCATGGGTACATTTATGTATTTCAGCCCTGTATGCCAGAAGAGGTCCAAAGGAACATCAAAGCGACACGAGGAATCCAATGAGAGCCCCATCCAGGGTAGATCATCCAAAGCCAGATACCATGCTAAAGGGGAAGGATAGTTACATAGTAGGTGAGGTTGAAAAAAAACACAAGTCTATCAAGTCTAACCTATGTGATCATTCGCGAAAAGATAGCGTTCTTCACCAAGTCTTAGAACCCCAAAATGCCGGGCATGTGGAGCCACCTCATTGCTGGACAAATTGGTCTGTAGAAGTTTTTTTTTGGGGCGAATCATCTCACCCCGTGGCAGGTATCCCTTCTAGACATATGAATGATTCCTCAAATGATCTGGAATGATCTGGACCTCTCAGGCTTCAGCTTTTTCTTATTTCAGCCCTAGGTCCAGGCAGCACAGCTAGCTAATGGTTGGGAGTAGGCCGACACTACATCTAAAAGATCAAACAGTTACTTCCCATTCCTTTAAAGACAACTTCCTCCTTTCTTCTGATGGATTAAATTAGAGACATTATTTAGGAGGAGTGGAAGAAAACAGACAAAATATTTCCTCTCAATCGCCTGGGTAAATTGTATCCACTATCGGAACCAGACTCTGCAATGTTTGATGGTCCGCCGGTGATAGATGCAGCGGTGGTTCGTTTGGCAAAGAATATCACTTTGCCAATGGATGATTCAGCCTCATTTAAGGATCCGCTAGTCAGATGAAGAGACCTTGACTTGAAGAGAGCTTACCAGATGGCGGGCAACACCTGTAAGCCAGCAATAGCCCTATCTTCAGTATCCAATGCCCTGCAGGTATGGATCAAAAATATAGAAACTAGGATTCGGCAAGATGTCCACAAGGAAGACATAATTAAGGCCTTGGATGAACTAAAACTCTCAGCAGACTTCATCGACGAAGCCGCGATTGATACAATTAGATGCTCTGCAGGATCAATGCTACACGCTGTAATGGCAGAAAGAGCATTGTGGTTAAAACCATTAGCAGCTGACCCAGCGTCAAAACAAAATTGGTGTAAAATTCCTTTCGATAGTAAGGTACAATTCAGAGAAAAGTTAGAAAAAGTCCTACTTCCCCAAGACAGTCAGAGATGCTTCATCAGTTTCGTTATTAGCTGCAGGAACAGCAAGCAGTAGTGCCAGTGCCTCCATCCGAAAGATTTTTAGGTTTTTACTCCACCCTTTTCCTGGTACCCAAAAAGAGCAGAGGTTTGAGACGTGTAATAAACCTAAAGAGACTAAGCAGCTACATATTTTTGGAAAGACTCAAGATGGAATCACTACAAACTATTATCCGTGCTATCCAGCCAGGGGACTGGATGTTGTTGGTGGACCTTCAAGATGCCTACTTACCCAGACCTGTACTTCTCCTAATTCAGAAATACCTGAGATTTGCAGTTGGTCAGGTTAATCTACAATTTTAGAGTGTCCCCTTCAGTCTCTGTAGTTCTCCCAGAGTCTTCACAAAGGTTCTGATTGCAGTCCTGGCCCCTTACAAGTACTAGGATTTAGAGTTCATCACTATCTGGATGATATTCTCATCCTAGTGAAAGATCCAGTCCAGCAAGCAGAACACAGGAAGTTTCGTTATCAACTAAATCATCCAGAGTCACCTTACTCCAGTTCAGCAGATGATTTATCTAGGCGCCCTATTCAACACCACAAAGGGGACAGTGTCCCTGCCACCTCAGAAGGAGACAGCCATCATTCAGAAGATGAAGAAAATGAAGACACAGTCCTTCCTGAAAGCTTTGAACTGCCTGAGCCTAATAGGGATTATGTCATTCTGTATCCCTATGGTCCCATGGGCCCACTGGCACCTAAGGCACTTTCAACTAGAATTTCTGAGACAATAGAACAAACACTATCTATCTCAGTAAAGTCAAGATGCCCATGGTTTCCTACAGCGATACTCCTAAATATCCAGGCTCCAGTAAAGATTCCTCTGATACCCTTTCTTCTATCTCACAGACGTCATACCCATCCGAACCCTCGCAGATTGAACCTTCACATTTGGCTGTTGAAAGGCAGAGGTTCTAGTCCTTAGGATGTTCATCTAAAGTCATTTCAACTTTGCTCAGGGTGCAAAAACCTTCAACAAACAGTATGTATGACAAAGTTTGGAACAAATTTAAATATTTTGCTACTGGCAGAAGCTTCAATCCAGACCTGCCCTCTTCCTCCCAGCTTCATGACGTTCTACAGACAAGCCTTGACTTAGGCTTGGGATTGAGCACCTTGCAGTTGCAAGTGGCGGCATTCTCTGCTGCGACTAACAAAAGGTGGGTTGAAGATTCTGTAATAATCCAATTCTTCAAGGCCGTCAAGAAAATACGTCCACCCACTAAGCAAATCTTTATCACCTGGGATCTCTCTATTGTTCTGGAGGCCTTATCCATCCAGCCTTTTGCCCCTTCTGAACCAGCATCGTTGTAGAATCTGACTTTGAAACAGTTTTTTCTAATAGTTGTTGCATCCAGCAGAAGAGTGTCAGAACTTGAAGCCTTGGGGGCAGATCATAATCACATTGTTTTTTGCCCGGAAAAAGGGGAGCTTAGAACAGTATGTGTATTCATCCCCAAAGTCGCCTCTTCCTCTAGTATATCGGAACCATGGGATCTGCCAACATTTTCAGGTCCCGATTTGGGCACCCTTCACAAACTTGATATCGCCTTCGTGCTACTAAAGCAATACCTTCAGGCCATGACACCCTTCAGGTATTCATCCACATTATTTGTAATCCCTTGGGGTAAGAACAAAGGGAAAGAAGCATCCTCAAGGACAATAGCTACATCGATAGTCAAGTTGATACAGATGGCATAAAGAGGTCTGGAACCCCCTTCTTCAATCAGGGCACATTGCACCAGATCGGCTTCTGCTTCTTGAGCAGCATGAGCAAACGTATCCATGAAACTATATGCAGGGCAGCAACATGGTTGTCCAGCTAACGCTTATGAGACATTACAGAGTGGACCCAGGAGCTCTCTCATCTGTGGAATTCGGCAGGCATGCTATCAAGTCAGCATTAACTTGTTCTAAACAATAATCTTTTCAAATACATTTCTTTCTATGCATGATCCCACCCGTTTCAGCTAGTTATTTGTCACAGGAATGCTGCCATTGAGGGAAAAACATGCCAGGAAAACAGAAAATTGTGGCATACTTACTGTAATTTTCTTTTACTGGTGCCTATCCATGGCAGCATACAATCCCACCCTCGGTATTCTATATTACAGAGAATGCTGGGGACACACTAATCCTTTCTTTTATAATATTCACTGCTCCTGAGGGAGGAGCCAAGGCAGAGCTTGCCACAGGTATGCTGCCATAAATAGGCACATGAAAAGAAAATTGCAGTAGGTACAATTTTCTTTTTTTTTTTTTTTTTTTACTTTTGGACAGAGTGGAGATAAATGAGAACACCTATTAGGTTTGTATTGTTGTCTATGTCCCTTTTAGAGAGATTCACTCTATTAGCCCTATTTACCATTATTATTGAAAGCAAAAGTAAATGAAAGTCCAAAATTTTGGGTTGTCCCCATAAAAGTATCAGAGGAGAAATATTCCAATGGGTGGGCCCAAGGGATTCCCTTAATTTGCAGGAGTTTCCTCTAACGTCCTGTTTTGCTTATGGAACAGGAAGTGAAGGTAAATCTCTCTAATGGGACACAGATGGCAACAAAATCTGACAGGAGTTATAACCCTCCCTTACTCTATCCAAAATGAAAACCAAAGTTATGCTTATAGTTCTACTTTAATTAGAAAGTTTTACCACATAGGAAGTGATGGAAAATCTGCAACAGTGTCACAGACAGAAATAAAAGGCTGAGAGAATTTCTAGGCTTTAGCTACTTCTCTATTTCTGTTTGTGTTGCCATAGCAGAGTTCCCCTCACTTTCTGTCTTGTAAATTATTGTATGCAGAACAGGAAGTAAAGTTAAATCTATCTAACAGAGCCCAGGATAGAAGTAAAAAAACAGAAAGAGGTTTGAAGACTTTCCCACTCTATTCAAAACTTTAAAAAATGGCTCTAAACTCCAGCAAAAGTATAATGAATACAGATCTTTAAGTGTATGTCAAGCAAAAAATATATTATTATAGAATTCCCAATCCTTCCAAAATCTATCGAAAACTAAAAAAGAGGTGTTGGTTTGGCATAAACTTTCAGGGTGCTTTAAGAGCTAAAAGTAAAAGATCCTCGGGATGCTCCTTAGTAGTGATGAGCTCAGGCAGGTTGGGACATGCTTGAGCTAGCCCACTGGGAAGCTGTCAAAGTCGACAGCAAATCACTGGCATTGGAGGCGTTCCCTGCCCCACAGCTGCATGTATATGTGCCCCTTGCACATGTGTGACTGTGGGGCAGGGAATGCCTCTGCCACCCATGATTGACTGGTGGTTTTGACAGCTTCGAGGCAGGATAGCTCAGACAGGTTTGGACTTCTGCCTGAACATGCCTGAGCTCATCACTACTCCTTAGATTAGCAAAGATCAAACAATGTCTGCATTCGTAGTGCCTGAGGTAATACATCCTAGTCTTGGTTTTAAGCAGGACCAAGGCCTAAGGACTCATTCACACTAGCAGTTTTGGATGCTTTTACTGCACCTTAACTGCTACCCCCTTTAGCTGCTTTACATACTATGCATCGCAGCTGCAGCAGAGATTATACCCGCTATTACTTCAAGTGAATGGAGCCACTGTGCATGCGGTTGCAGGGCATTCCATGCCCCATAGTCACATATTGCAAGGGACACATAAACATGCAGCTGTGGGGATCAAGGGGTAAAACAGGCAGTGAGGAAGCCATAGAACGCCTCCTAACCACCTGTCAAATGCTCTTTGAAGAGCAATCTGAAAACGGATCGCTCTTCAGAAACCAAAGCTAGTGTAAAATGAGGTATAAGAGGAATAAAATTATATCTTAAAATTAAACTGTGCTTTATCCATGCAGAAAAAATGACAGGTATGCTTTAAATTGTATCCAAACCCAAAACAATGCAATACATTGCACGATGTATTATATAGTCAGTAGTCCTTTATGTTCACTTGTAATAGTGAACACTTCCTGTCCTAGGGTGGCTATGTTTACTCACTGCACTATATCTATGAAGGAAGCCATGGTTGTCACTAGGCTGCTCTTCTGATTTTTACTACCAACCTCTCCTCCACCCTTCATCTCTATTAAATAGGAAGGTGTTTTTTGCAGTTTATAGAAAGTAGCTGATAGTGTCAGAAAATAAAATTAGACTTTAAATAGAAAACAAATGCAGCCACCACATGAAAAGACTGGTAGCTGCAACATTTTTGTTTTTGAGCTTAAATATCCTTTAAAGCCTCGAGCAGCAAATCCTCACCATACTTTCTCTCTACTACTGCTCCATTCAGCTGCCAAGAACAATAGAAATGCAAGTTATCTCCAGGAATTGGGGAGCATGTGACTAACCCATGTGGCAGTGCTGGTGTTTGGTAATTGACACAGGGCTGTCACATAATGGAGGAGGAGAGTCAGCTCTGTGTTGGTCACAAATGGAAATTTGACTTTACCATACTACCATTGCTAGGTCTACAAAAGATCTGGGGCTAGAGCCCATAGCAGCAAAGTAAAGAAAGTCATACCCTTGGGCGGGCATATGCATGTATATAATATACATGTGTGTGTGCATGTGTATGTATGTACGTATATAATATATGGTTGTGGTCCCTTTAAGGGAAGTGTGACAGTATTTAGGGGGTCACCCAGGATGGGTGAGGTATTCCCGGGAATAGCTTGAATCAGGAGAGGACTGACTCGCAGTTCTCTCTGTGTTAATAGAGAGATATTTGGGACCCGGACTTTTGGAGGCTCTGACGTGATATTCGGGTGGGAAAGAGCCTCCACCCCTGACTACAGGGATTCCAGCACACACGGGGTTAAGAGCCTCCAGGAAGCAGCTCTTAAAGACAGGAAGTAGTGCTAGGAGTGGTGGTGAGGAGGAGTTGTGGTGAATACACCTGTCTAATGCCCCGTACACACGACCGATCTTTCCGTCGGAATGAACTCGTTTTTTTCGACGGAGTTCCGCTAAAACGGACTTGCCTACACACGATCACACCAAAGTCCGTTTGTTTAGAACGTGATGACGTACGACGGGACTAGAAAAAGGAAGTTCAATAGCCAGTAGCCAATAGCTGCCCTTGCGTCGTTTTTGGTCCATCGGACTAGCATACAGACAAACGGTTTTCCCGATAGAAATTGAGTCCGTCGGAAAGATTTGAAACATGTTCTATTTCTAGGTCCGTCAGAATTTTAGAAAGAAAAAGTCAGATGAAGCCCACACACGATCGGAATCATTCCGTCGGACCTTTTCTGCCAGAAAGTCCGGTTGTGTGTACACGGCATTAGAGAGCTGTATGTTTGCTGGAGGTTGCTAAAAGATTTAAATAGGACTGTTAAAACCTTGGTGGAAGACCCATCCATAGACTGTATGTGCCTTTTTACTTTTACTTTGTGCTGAAGATAAGCGGACTTAATTTTGTATTTTTGCTTGTGTGCTGCTGGAAGCCTTATTTTTGATTTGCTTGCTGAAAATAAAAGCCTTTTTGTTTAAAGTTTAACGGTTTTGCACTCGGTCCTGTGGAGCTACAATCCCCCAAACTTTACAACTGGTGTCTTGGATGCAGGCAGAAGTGCATTTGCAGCCGAAAAAGCCGTTTATAACTGAAAACTGACATTTAAAGAGACAGTGTACCTATGGCATGTCTTGGGTGAAATCAGTTCAGACACTACAAACAGCAGGAAATAAAACATGGAGGAGGTCATCAAGGCATTGGCACAAGCTACCGTGACCCAGCAGTTAGCCTCAGCAGAGGCAAACCGCCGCCATGAGGAAGCGATGGCTCAGCAGCAGCAGGCCCTGGCACAGGCACAGCAGGAAAGCACACGGTTGCTAGCCGCCCAGTATACTGCCCAGCAGGTGTCCACTCAGGCACAGGTGGCTTCCTTGCAGGAGGCAGTGCAGTGCCTATCTGAGGGACGGGAGCAAGTGGTCGTCGCCGCTGGCAACCAAGTATCTGCGATGGCAAACCATTTCTTGCAAAAACTGACATCCAGCGATGATGTAGAGGCCTTTCTCACTACCTTTGAGAGGATAGCGGAGAGAGAGGGGTGGCCCTGTGACTAATGGGCTGGCATTATCTCCCCTTTCCTTACCGTTGACCCGCATAAGGCCTACTTTGACCTCCCAACTGAGCACAATAGCGACTATGAGCGCCTGAAGGCAGAGATCCTGGCCCGCCTGGGAGTGACCACAGCCGTCAAAGGGTGCACGGCTGGAGGTATAAACCTGACCGACCACCCAGGTCCCAAATGCATGAACTGGTACGGCTAGTCAAAAAATGGTTGCAACCAAAGAAGTTGACAGGCCCACAAATGGTGGAACGGGTGGTGATGGACTGGTACCTGCGGTCCCTGCCAGACAACCTACAGTGCTGTGTAAGCCATGGAGACCCTGCACCTGCTGACCAGCTGGTAGAGTTGGTCGAAAGGTACACCGTGGTGGAGGGCCTGCTTGAGCCTTCCAAGCATTGGGAACCCATACCAAGGGCAACCAGACCAGCCACAGCACCTGGGAAAGAAGCCCCGCAAGACGCTGGAACCCACAAACCTGCACTCTCCCACAGAACCACGAAGGTTGATTTCTGTCCCAAGGATGGGGGACATACAGTGTTGGGGATGTCGGTCCTGGGGGCATGCCCACTTCAGGAGGAGCCTATGGACTGCTGGAGTGGTCTGAGAAGCTCCTTCTATGTGCAAAGAACATGTGCCACTCATCTTGATCTGGCTGCAGGGCGGTTTGAGTATAAAGTGTGGGTGAACCACCTTCCTGCCAGGGCTCTACTGGACTCCGGTAGCATAGTGTCGCTGGTACATGCCAGGGTGGTCGGAAGACTCGGCCCCGTAAGTAAGACTCTACAGGTAGTGTGTATACGTGGGGACACCAGGGAGTACCCCCTGGTTCCAGTGACTGTTTCCTATGACTGTACCTCCAGTGACACAAGAGGTTGGGGTGGTAAGAAATCTGATACATGACATCATAGTGGGGCGTGACTGCCTGTTGTTTATTGAACTGTGGAACCACGGTACAGACGGGGCTGCCAAGACAGCCAGAAGAACTGGCGACACTGGGCCTTTTGGGGCCAAACCTTGAGCGGTCTGGTAAAGAACCACCCGCAACACACACCCATAATGTTGAGATACCTGTCACTGATAATGACATTGCAGAAAACACGAATATAGTTGATAATATAGTTGATAATGTTCATCTTTCAGGTCTCAAAACCGAGTTGACCTCTGAGGGGGGGAATCTCTCCGCTACAGGTCATGTTGGGGGAGGACGAAGAGGAATCTTCCCCATTGCAGACCTTGATTGAGGAGGATGAGGTGGAAACTTCCTCTAGGCTAGTGAACACAGATTTGGGGGTGTCCAGGGGTGTGTTTGGCACCACGCAGCTACAGGACACCACTTTGGTCAATGCTCGGTAGCAGGTATCAGTTATTAATGGAGTCCCACAAGTGCCCAGTGCCGAACAAAGGTTTCCTCACTTTGCATTGAACGGGGACTTGCTTTATAGAGTAGCTGAAAGCGGAGGGGAAACTGTGGAGCAGTTGCTGGTTCCCCAGTCGTATCGGCGAATGCTCCTTGATTTAGCCCACAACGATGCACTGGGGGGGACACCTGAGAGCTGAAAAACAGAAGCTAGGATAACTGACAGGTTTTACTGGCCAGGGGTAAAGGCTGAGGTGAAAAGGTACTGTGCATCCTGCCCCACTTGCCAGTTAACCGGCCCGGTGTCCCACTACAGAAACCCCCTGGTACCCCTGCCCATAATTGAGGTGCCGTTTGAATGGAATGTTATGGATCTGGTGGGGCCCTTAGTAAAGTCAGCCAGTGGGCACCAATATATATTAGTAGTCCTGGATTACGCAACTAGGTATCCTGAAGCGATCCCTTTAAGGAAAACTTACTCTAAGGCCATTTCCCAGGAGTTGTTTCAAATGGTTTCACGAAATGGGTTCCCCAAGGAGATATTGACGGACCAGGGCACCCCTTTCATGTCAAAGGTGATGGCGGACTTGTGCAAACTGTTTCAGATCAAGCAGTCGCAGTCGCCCGTCTATCACCCTTAGATAGATGGCCTTGTTGAGAGGTTTAATAAGACCCTAAAGTCAATGTTAAAAAGAGTGGTCCAGAAGGATGGAAAGGACTGGGACATGTTGCTCCCTGCCCTGTTATTTGCTGAGAGGTTCCACAGGCATCCACGGGCTCCTCACCATTTGAACTGGTATACGGGCGAAGACCCCGTGGACTGCTGGATCTAGTGAAGGAAACCTGGGAAAGCGAGTCCTCACCACACAAAACGGTTGTAGAACATATCACTCAAATGCAGGAGAGGGTGGCTAGAGTGATGCCATTAGTGAGGGAGCATCTCCAGAAGGCCCAGGATGCCCAGAGGAGGGTGTACAATGGATCCACTAACATCAGGCAGTTTCAATTGGGGGACCAGGTGGCTGTTCTGATTCCCACAGTAGAAAGCAAATTTTTAGCCAAATGGCAGGGTCCCTTTGAGATGGTGGAAAAAGTGGGTGAGATGAACGACAGGGTGCACCAACCTGGTAAAAGGAAACCATACCAAATTTATCACATCAATTTGTTAAAACCCTGGAGAGATCGAGAACAGGTGTCCGCTGTGGTAGGTGTCAATGCAGGAGACCCTGCCGGAATTGACCTGGTGCAGGTTGCTGCTACCCTCTCTAAGCCTCAAACCCAACAAACGAAGGACGTTCTGCAGAGAAACAGAGCAATGTTTTCAGGGTTACCTGGTCTCACCAATGTCATTGAACATGACGTTATAACAGAACCCAATGTAAGAGTCCGGTTAAAACCATATCGCATCCCAGAAGCTCATAGGAAGGCAGTGTCCGAAGAGGTGAGAAGGATGCTTGAACTTGACGTCATTGAAGAATCGCAGAGTGAATGGTCGAGTCCAATAGTGTTGGTACAGAAACCCAACGGCACCCTGTGTTTCTGTAATGACTTTAGGAAACTTAACCACTTGACAACTGGGCACTTAAACCCCCTTCCTAACCAGACCAATTTTCAGCTTTCGGTGCTCTCACATTTTGAATGACAATTACTCAGTCATGCAACACTGTACCCATATGAAATTTTTGTCCTTTTTTTCATACAAATAGAGCTTTCTTTTGGTGGTATTTAATCACCACTGTTTTTTTTTTTTTTTTTTTGTGCTATAAATCAAAAAAGACTGAAAATTCAGTAAAAAAAAATCTTTGTTTCTGTTAAAATTTATTGCAGAGTATTGGCGAGTATTGGCAGAGTATTGGCAAGTATTGGCAGAGTATTGGCAAGTATTGGCAGAGTATTGCAGGGTATTGCAGAGTATTGCAGGGTATTGCACAGTATTGCAGAGTATTGGCAGTATTGGCAGAGTATTGCACATTATTGCAGAGTATTGCACAGTATGGGCACAGAGCAGCGCTGTGGGCACTACAGATTCAGCCCGCGCTGCTAAAAACGACCTCTCCACCTCTCCCCTCACACTGTACAGATTGGTACAGAGAGGGGAGGGAGGAACCGGCGTCATAACATGACGCCGGTTTGTTTACAAGTGATCGCTCCGTCATTTGACGGAGCGATCACGTGGTAAACGGCCGCTACAAGCAGCCATTTACCGCGATCCGTGATGTGCGATGAGCAGGGTCTTCTGGTCCCGGCGCTCATGGATGTTTGCAGGAGTTTGCAAAAGAGTTTGTGCTGCAGACAGATGCCTCAAGTGAGGACTTAGGAGCAGTATTGTCTCAGGTCAATGGGGAAGAGAACACAGTAGTTTTTATAAGTAGAAAAGCTGACGACAGCGGAGAAAAACTACACTGTGGTAGAGAGGGAGTGTCTTGCTATCAAGTAGGCTCTGGACTCCCTATGATATTTTCTCCTAGGTAGGAGGTTACGCCTGGTGTCAGACCATGCCCCATTGACCTGGATGAGACCAAACAAGCACACCAATGCCAGGATGACAAGGTGGTTCCTTTCTCTCCAGGAGTTTAATTTCAGGCTAGAGCACAGACCCGGGAGACAACATCAGAATGCCGATGCCCTCTCCCGAGTCCATTGTATGATCTCAAATGGTGCCTCTAACACCCCTGCGTTGAGGCAGAGGGGGGGGGATATGTACAGGACACCAAAGTTGGGTCCTGGATGGGTACTATATATCACCAATATTTGGGTTGTGGTCCCTTTAAGGGAAGTGTCACCCAGGATGGGTGAGGTATTCCCGGGAATAGCTTGAATCAGGAGAGGACTGACTCGCAGTTCTCTCTGTGTTAATAGAGAGATATTTGGGACCCGGACTTTCGGAGGCTCTGAAGTGATATTCGGGTGGGAAAGAGCCTCCACCCCTGACTACAGGGATTTCAGCACACACTGGGTTAAGAGCCTCCAGGAAGCAGCTCTTAAAGACAGGAAGTAGTGCTAGGAGTGGTGGTGAGAAGGAGTTGTGGTGAATACACCTTTCTTGGAGAGCTGTATGTTTGCTGGAGGTTGCTAAAAGATTTACCAAGGACTGTTAAAACCTTGGGGCGAAGACCCATCCACAAACTGTATGCGCCTTTTTACTTTGTGCTAAAGATAAGCGGACTTAATTATGTTTTTGTTTGTGTGCTGCTGGAAGCCTTATTTTTGATTTGCTTGCTGAAAATAAAAGCCTTTTTGCACTCGGTCCTGTGGAGCTACAACCCCCCAAACTTTGCAATCTATATCTTTATCTATATCAAGATATAGATATAGATATCTATATATAATAGAATATTGTTACATATCTGAGTGGGGATCCCTCCTTACATCAGGGTCCCCAGAGAGACTCCCCTTTACATCAGGGTCCCCAGAAAGCCCCTTCCTTAAATCAGGGTCCCCAAAGTGCCTCCCCTTACATCAGGGTCCCCAGAGAGCCCCCTCCCTTACATCAGGGTCCTCAGAGAGCCCCTTCCTTACATCAGGGTCCCCAGAGAGCCTCCCCTTACATCAGGGTCCCCAGAGAGCCCCCCCCCTTACATCAGGGTCCTCAGAAAGCCCCCCCCCCCCCTGTCAGCAGCAATATAAAAAAAACTTCTGTTCAGCTGGGGGCCAGGGAAAGCAACAGGACGTTTAACCCTTTAACCCCTCAGCTCAAGTGCTTACCGCTTGTGGTGATCCAGACTGGACTGGGCTCTGGGCTCCATCTGCTCAGCTGGTGGCCAGGGGAGGAACATGACTAGTTAATGTTATCAGGCACAAGTTCTTATCTATATTCAGCAGTTTTGACAATTTAGACATTGTCCCGATGTCCACTTCTATAGCAATCTGCTGGGCAATGTAATTGTTAGGAACCGCAGCACAAGGATTACTCCACCGGGATTACTTGATTATTTACGGGCTCAGGCGGAGTAATCCTTGTGCTGCGGTTCCTGGCAATTACATTCCCGGCAGATTGGCATAGAAGTGGACGTCAGGACAATGATTAAATTGTCGAAACTGCTGAATATAGATAAGAGCTTGTGCCTGATAACATTAACTAGTCATCTTCCTCCCCTGGCCACCAGCTGAGCAGATGGAGCCCAGAGCCAACCCTAGATAAGAGACTGGGGGCTATGGCCCCCAGATTTGGGGCCGTAGCCCCAGTAGCCACCCCCCAGCGATGCCACTGCATACTACACATTGCTGTTTTCCACTAACTGTGGGAGTAATAGAATTGTAAAATTTGCATTTTGTGAAGAGTGAATCTCCAAATGAGTGTGCACATAGAAATAGTCACTCGAAGTGAAGAGTATTCCAAACGTTGGCAGGAAACTTGGTTAATCGGTACATGAGAACCACATCCACCAATGACCTTGTGAGTTCCTGTGAAGCCCTACCTGGGAGTTCTGACGGTCCGGATATCTTTCCACACGCCCTGGGTGGCACATTGTCTTCATGACTCCATGTAGCTGACAGTGGAGTCCACTGGATCTGGTAAGAGTTTATACCTACCATTCTCTGATTTGATGCCGTTTTTGGTGGATGTGGTTCTCATGTACCGATTAACCAAGTTTCCTGCCAACGTTTGGAATACTCTTCACTTCCAGTGACTATTTCCATGTGCACACTCATTTGGAGATTCACTCTTCACATTTTTTACCTTATGGCTAATTGACTTTTTATTATCAATAGTCGTATTCACTATATTTGGTCGGAAGACTTGTGGTGTTTTTGATTATATATTTCATCACTATTTTTTGTTATTTCAGTTTTTTATGCGCTACATTTTTCTTATTCATTTTATATTGTTGTTTGTCACACTGTATGTAGCTGCTCCCTTTCACCAGTTAGCGCAGTGTTTTTTATATTTCCACACTAATATACATGCAAAGCATTTGAATGAAGGTACTAGGGTGGTGGCCTCCTTAGATATTGAAAAGGCCTTCGATACTATCTCTATACTATACACTTCTTTGGGAGGTCCTTAGAAGGATGGGGTTCCCCCTGATCTTTATTAAATGGATACAGATAATTTATCAAAACCCCACCTCAGCTATCAAGTTGGGAGGTAGCTTATCACAGTCTTTTTCTCTGTCAAGGGGTACGCAACAGGGCTGCCCCCTCTCTCCAGCCCTGTTCGCCATAGCGATGGAACCGATGGCGGAGGCTCTCCGTACTTCCCTTCATGTTAAGGGATTGCGTGTTGGCTGGCTGGAGGAAAGGGTCGCCCTGAATGCGGACGATCTACTCTTCTTTCTTAATGATGCAGGACCATCACTTAAGGGGGCCCTACAGGTCCTTAATTCTTTTTCCTCAGTCACAGGCCTTCCTATAGACTCTGCGGCTCGTGCCACTGCCGATATGGATACCCCCCTAAGATGGGTGGAGCATTTTAAATATCTAGGGGTGGTGGTTTCCAGACAGGTTTCATACTATATATCCCTAAATTTAACACCTGTGATCCAGGAGACTCATGAGAGGCATGGGAGTCATTACCCCTTTCATTGTTAGGACGCATAAATCTAATAAAAATGAATGTATTACCTAAATTCACATATTTATTTCGACACTCTCCCCAGTGGGTCCCTAAATCTTTCTTTGCACGGCTACATCGTATTCTCTCAGCATTCATGTGGAGATCAAATCCCCTTAGCTATAGCTGGGCGACATTGGTACGCCCGACCTCCCAAGGTGGCCTGGCATGTCCAGATTTCCATAAATATTACTTGGCTTCTCAGCTAGTAACTACGGCCTGGTGGCTTAACCCAGATACCTCAAATTCCGCTACTCAGGTAGAAGCAGCAGTGCTGGGATCCCTAGAGGCGCTGAAATTTTTTATCTTTCAGGGCCCTCGTGCTCCATATTCATTGACACCATCTATGCTTACCACGCTACGTGCATGGAGAGAGGGCCTCAAAATTGAACGATATCCCCTACAGGCAATATCACCTAATGCTCCCCTCTGGTTAAATCCCACTCTGGAGCATTTCTATTCACTGCCCGATCCCTATGCTTGGACTAATTTTAAGATAAAAACAGTGACACAGATCATTTTGGATAAATCTTTGATTTCTTTTTCCCAACTAATCTCTGACTTCAATATTCCTCAGTCGTATTCTTTTTGTTTCCTTCAACTCTCCCTGGCCTTCAGCTGTCAATTTTCTGGCTC
This sequence comes from Aquarana catesbeiana, assembly GCF_042186555.1. Taxonomy (NCBI): domain Eukaryota; kingdom Metazoa; phylum Chordata; class Amphibia; order Anura; family Ranidae; genus Aquarana; species Aquarana catesbeiana. The sequence goes on along the minus strand of NC_133326.1, from coordinate 407,764,456 downwards.
TCCTCTACAACTAGTTCAATCTGCCTTAGAGAAGCTTCTTAGGTTGGATTATACAAAGAATGCCGCATCTAAATTGTATTTTCACTTAACAACTGCCTCTCTCCCTGATTTACAGAAATTAAGAGTAAAATGGTCTAAGGATATCCCTGAACTTAACGAGCATGATTGGGATAATATACGGGACTCTCCCTTCAACTCTCTCGTCTCCTTGAGAGACCGACTTATTCAGTGTAAGATAGTCCACAGGGCATATTACACCCCCCATATATTAAATAAAATGAATTAAGACTCTGCTCCTGGTTGTTGGCGATGTGGGGAGACTCCTGGAGACTTTACTCACATATTCTGGACTTCTGAGCTATTGTAAGGTATTGGGAAGAAATACTAGCTTCTATACTTGAAATAACATATTTCCCATTGCAACAATCAATGCCAATATGTATTCTAGGTCTGATAGAGCAATTTATTCCTACGACAGCAGGGCGTACTTTGGTGGGGCTGCTTTTGTTCTATGCTCGTAAAGCTATAGCTCTCAGCCGGAAGAAAACCACCCCCCCATCGCTGACTTTGTGGAAACAACTCATTAATAATAGCTTACCATTATACAAAGAAACATATATAAATAGGGGTTGTCTCCTCAATTATGAAAAGGTTTGGTCCAAATGGCTCACGGACCCCTCTACAGCCTCAATAGCCTCCTAGAGGAATATGACTCTTGGCTATCTCTCCATTAGTTATTGGGCAAGGACTCATGATTATGTGAAAACTCTAGGTGGACAAATGTAACATGGGATAACACCTTTCTTTCAAATTAAACTGGCAGAGAAACCAGGTATGACCAATGCATGTATGCAGGGTTTTTTTTTTTTTTTTGTGTGTGTGTTTTGTTTTCTATGTATATAGCTTCTTTAATTGCTGAAATTATTCACACTATTATTCCACACTATAGAATGTAATATCATTATCAAATTTAAGTGCAACGTGGCTAAAACGTAACGTAATGTAACATAATGAACAAAGTAATGGCTAAAATTTGTTTATACATAAATGCTTACAGGGTTGTTTTCTTACATGGTCAATCCTAATACTATTAAAAAGAACAGTATGGATAGCTTTCAGTTGGAGTCCGAAAAGAAAGAACGTTTTGTTACATATTTAGTGAGTCAGTTATACAAAATAAAATCATGTGATCAAAAAAGGGAAGTATGATTTAACCACTGCCAAGCATAATATTAACTGTGTTTTTCTGGTTTGTAGCTAGCTAACTTCTTAAATAGGAACTCCAGGCACAGGGATATTTATAATTTCTTGTATGTAAACCAATGTTACCTCTGTTCAGGCATATGGCTTGTATTCCCAGGTTTATGGCTTGCTGTGCTGTACTTTAAAATCTGTGCTTTCCTTAATGCCAGATAGTACTGTTCTCACTGTTCATACAGTCAGCTCTGGATATTACACTAGTGTCATTATCCAACTCCTCTCCCCTTTGACAATCACAGAACTCTGAATGCTTCACAGAACAGAATACACATTGACCTGTGAACTCCTTTTAACAAGTATGTTGTCTTCACTGGCAAGCGCAAAAAACTTTTATCTGAGGAATTGCTACGGGCTTCTTTCACACGGGTCTAGCTGCTGATTCATGATCCATGATGCACTGCATTGTCAGAAGTGGCTGGCCCACCATTACCAGGTGACTATGAGGGGATATGCCACCTAGCACACACCAGAATAATGGGGGACTCAATTGGATGCAGTTGCAACGCGCAACCACTTATCTCTACAGGGTGTAGTGGCAGGAGGTATCACCTGCTGACCATGACATGCCTTGTTTTTTTGTGGAAGCACAGTGTATGGTGGCTATTGCCTGGGTTTGACAGGCGGCTGTGGTGTTAAAAATGTTAAAAAACGTGCCTCAACCACTTGTTTTCTTGTTGCTGGACAGCGCCCACGTGAAATAGCAATATTAACTCTAAAGTAATTTCCTGTCAGGGCTTTTAACACATCACCTATGGAAAATATAGGGTACCAAAGTTGGTTGTCAATTTGGGTGCACACAATTTTACAGCTTGACAAATTTGGTATCTATTTGCTCTGTGCAACCTTATCTTTAATATTTTACCAACAACCGGGTAATATATTGCATTTGGGTGCCCTGAAATAAACTCTAGTGTATCTTCTTACTGAAAATTTGCTCTGGATAAACTGTTGGGAAAATATTGTGTGACACAAAAAATTTGAACTAACTTATTCTACAGGGTTTGAGAAAATATAAAATATTTAGGAGTTTTAAATAATCTTCAAGCCTAAAATAATTTTTTAAACATGTGTGACAAAAAATACAGAAACAGCTAATGCAAAGAAAGGGTTAATGGGCTATTCATTTTGATCTTACTACTTTTTGGTGAAAAATGAAATAGTAACATTTAGAATTAAATAATATGTTTTAAAGCAAATTCATTTGCCCAAAACTGACATTTCAATTTTTGGTTGAAATAGAGTGTTAAAGTGATATTTTAGCCCTTTCAGCAGCTAATTTAAAGTATAAGTACACCTTCTCACAAAAAATGAAAAAGTGAGCTAACAAAGTACACCTTCTATCCCTGCTGCCCTTACTCCCATGGGTGATTAGCTGTCACTGCCCACTTAGCCGATTCAGTGGTCCAGGGTTTTGAAAGCCCCATTCTTCTTCCCTTTCTCTCCTTAGGACTTCTGGGATTAAAGTGATTTCTGATTGGTTGTCACATGCCAGTCATCACTCTGATCCATCTTGAAAGCCCTAAGGGATCTAAGGGAAAAAGGGGAGGAAGAACAAGGCTTTAGATGTGAGCAAAGTCTTACCTGAATGGTCATGGTCATTGTCAAGTGATATTGAGGAACCACATGGGAAGTAGCTGTGGGGATTGCTGGGAGATCATTCTGAAGGTGTGTAGGAATAGGAGGCAGTTGTCCCATCTCTCCTATTTTAGACATGGTATGTTAACAGGGGTCAGATTAACGTGAGATATGTCATGCCAACTTGGGGGGTTAGAGGGTCTTTGTGGGTCTGTGGATATTTACAAAAGGTGAAGTCTATTGGGTGGTATGGCGCTTCCTCTTTTTAGTGTCAGTTGTCTATACTAGTGGTTTTAGTCCCTTGAGAAGGCAGAAATGGTCAATGTTTACGTGGAGAGGTGTGGCTGGAAACAGGGTTGGAGCTTAGTGAAACTCAAGTCAAGTTAGACTAGCAGACATGAAAGACCCCCTCCTAAAGTTCAACAGTTTTCTGGTTATTTATTGGGTACAATTTATTTTAGTTACGGTTATTTATTATGTAATTTTTTTTTTTTATTGTAAATAAATAACAGGCTGCTGCAACCATTTACAGATCCATATCACACAGTCTGTGTTTTATTTTGGGAGGGATCACACTGAGGAGAGGAGAAAATTGATGAATCCAGCAGTCAAGTCCCACAAGACAAAAATATGTTAGTGTGTTCACATAACATTTCCATCATAAGCACTTCAAACAAAACATTCTTATATTATATAATGATAACTATTTTAAGGAAAGTACATTCATCTTTTTGCTTCCCACTGACCTAACATTACCCCCCTCCCCCACTCTAAAATGTATACGGTAGAAGAGGTAAAAAGCATAACTGTATAGTCAAACTTTATGGCACAGTTTGTAAGGTGTTTCCTATAGATGTCAGTAACACTGGCTGCCCTTTTGTTTGATAACACTGGCTGCCCCTTTGTTGGATAACGCTGGCTGCCCCTTTTTGTGTGAAAGCCATCAGATAACATCAGATTCCTTATGCCTGCCTCCAGCTAAGGTCCTAAAAAGTAGATGCCATCTTTAAGCCCTCTAGAAGTCTTTAGGGCCCATTGCTGGCATAATATTTACAGTTTGCCCACTTTGTGTTAATGTTGGTAAACTTACTGTGAAGCTATACAACTAGCAGAATCAGGACTTGCTGCATTTAATGTGCTAGATTAAACCAACAATGTGCCCACTGTTCTATTTGCAGCTTGGTTCCAGTACCAAAATGTTAAGTTGAGCATATGAACAATCACTGAACAGATCCCAAGTCATTTGCACAGGATGTAGCATGATTTGTATACAGGCATCATTTGCACATTCTGCCATGTAGAGGAAGTGACAGTGCGGTAGAGTAACTGGACACAGAGGAGAAAAGCCTTAGAGCTAGTTGTAATTAATTCGAAAGAGAAGAAAAAAACAATACGCGACCTATCTGAAAGGTGTGTCTAAAAAAAAATTGTATATGTAAACAATCATTTTGCAATGTGATTAAAACCCAACTAATGTGCAAAAATTATTTTTAAAATGATTTACTAAAAGTGTAAAATCCTTGTTGATTCTGCCAGTTTGTCTTCTTTGTGTATGAATCACAGGCCACAAACTGCATGAGGTTCTTCTATAACGACTGACTGCTTCCTCACAGAGCCTCACTGTCATCCAGTAACAGAGTTTTGCTTTTGGTACTGCCAAATATCCTAATCACTGCTAAATTGAGGACCTGGTTTGCAGTAATGTTACCGCTGCAAAATATACCTAAAAAAGGTATTTATTCTTTTCCTTTTAAGATGATTATTTCATTATATACCTTAATGTGATTGTAAACCCCTGAAATTAAAAATAAACAAAGCAAATCCTTCTATAGTGTGTACTTGCCTTAACCACTTGCTTACTGGGCACTTAAACCCCCCTCCTGCCCAGACCGATTTTCAGCTTTCAGCGCTGTCACACTTTGAATGATGATTGCGCGGTCATACAACACTGTACCCAAATGACATTTTTAGCATTTTTTCTCACAAATAGAGCTTTCTTTTGGTGGTATTTAATCACAGCTGGGATTTTTATTTTTTGCTAAACAAACAAAAAAAGATGGAAAATTTTGAAAAAAAAAATATCATGTTTCATAGTTTGTTATAAAATTTTGCAAACAGATAATTTTTCTCCTTCATTGATATGCGCTGCTAAGGCGGCGCTGATAGGCACAGATAAGGCGGCACTGATGGGGACAGAAGGGGCAGCACTGATGGGCACAGATAAGGCGGCACTGATGGCCACTGATGGGCCCTGATGGGTGGCACGGATGGGTGGCACTTACTGGGCACTGATAGGTACCACTGATAGGTGGCACTGATGGGCGGCACTGATGAGCACTGGTAGGTGACACTGATGGGCACTGATAGGTGGCACTGATGTGTAGCACTGTTGTTGAGGCACTGATTGTGGGCACTGATAGGTGGCACTGATGTGTAGCACTGTTGTTGAGGCACTGATTGTGGGCACTGATAGGTGGCACTGTGGGCATTGATGGGTGGCACTGTGGGCACTGATGGGTGGCACTGTAGGCACTGATGGGTGGCACTATGGGCACTGATGGGTGGCGCTGGTGGGCACTGGTAGGCGGCACTGCTGCCTATTGCTAGGTGGCACTGGCAGAGGGCACAGGTGGGCACTGAGGATCTGGTGGCGCTTGTCGTTATCGGACTGATGTCCCTCTCACGGCCACCGGTGATCGTCTTCTTTTTCCTCCTCACGCTGTCAGCGCAAGGAGAAAAAATAGCCGATTACTGGCTCTGTTGATGTCACATGAACAGCTGTCATTGGCTGACAGCTGATCATGTGGTAAGGGGTCGGGATCAACCTCTTACTCCGATCTGTGATCAGGTGAGTCTCATAGACTCGCTGATCACAGAGCGCGCGGCACACGCCCTGCAGGGGGCGCGCAGGCCGCTCGTGCATTGACGTCGTCCCGGCAAAGCAGGCCCGCGCTGTAGCCGTCATTCGGCTATAGCGCGGATCTCTAGTGGTTAAACTAAAGCATTCAGTGCATATCCTGTCTGCTCTCTCCTTCCTCTGTTATCTGCATGAGTCTCTTCTGACAGTTTTTTCGATACAAGGCAATCCTGGGAGCCCAGCCCCTCCAACACACAGCAGGTGATTGACAGCCTCAGCTGTGCATGTTTTATTGTTAAGCTGGGTACCAGAGCTGCACGATTGATCATAAAAAAAATCACGATCTCGATTCAACCTCCCTCACGATCTTAGTCCAGCATTTCCACAATTCATATAACAAGTGCAGATTCTCTGCTCGCAGCTGTCATAAAAAAGTAAAAAAAAGAGCAGCTGGCCAAGTTTATCACAACATTGCTTAGCAGTGAGAGATAAAAAGAAACATTGTATCATTTGGTTCTTTTAGATCAAAGGGATGAACTTCAGTGTGCAAATGAGGTCAGTTTAACCACTTAAAGACCAATGCCGTGTACACACGACCAGACTTTACGGCATACTTGGTTCGGCGGACCGGAGTCCGTCGGACAATTCGATCGTGTGTGGGCTCCAGCGGACTTTTTTTCCCCAAAAGTTCGACGGACTTAGAAATGAAACATGTTTCAAATCTTTTCGACGGACTCGTGTCCGGTCGAAAAGTCTGCTCGTCTGTATGCTAGTCCGACGGACAAAAACCGACGCTAGGGCAGCTATTGGCTACTGGTATCAACTTCCTTGTTTTAGTCCGGTCGTACGTCATCAAGTACGAATCCGTTGGACTTTGGTTGATCGTGTGTAGGCAAGTACGTTCATTCGGAAAGTCCGTCGTAAAGTCAGTCGAAAGTCCGCAGGACAAAGTATCCCGCAAAGTCCGCTTGTGTGTACGCGGCATTAGACTACTTGTTGCTTACAAGTTAAAATCAGTATTTTTTGCTATAAAATTACTTAGAACCCCCAAATATATATATCTATATATATATAGATATATATATTTAGCAGAGAACCTAGAGAATAAAATGGCAGTTGTTGCAATATTTTATGTCACACTTTATGCACAGCGGTCTTTGAAACTCAATTTTTGGGGAAAAAATACACTTCAATGAATTAAAAATAAAAACTAAACAGTAAAGTTAGCCCAATTTTTTTTTGTGTAAAGGAAAGATGATGTTACGCCGAGAATCGTGATCTTTATTTTAAGCCAAAAAATTCTGATTCTCATTTTATCCAGAATCGTGCAGCTCTACTGGGTACACACAGGCCAAAAACCAGCTGAAAAGGGTCAGTTCGGCAGTAACTAGCCAACTTTCAGCCCATGTGTACAGCTGTCTGTTCTTCAGAAGCCTCTCTTACGATCGGCTTATATTGACTGGTCATGCTGGAAAATCGATGCTCTAACATCGCTTTTGTTAGTACGGCAATCTCTCTTTTTTTTTGTTCAGTCCGCTGGGTTGAACAAAAATATTTCTAGTGTGTACCCTGCAATGGACTGTGTAGAGGAGGGTGTGTCAATTCCTAGGCTTTGATAAAGCACAATTCATGTGCGAAACATGTAAGCCATGTCTCCCTTGCTTGTACATGTAGTGCTCCTGATGTTCTTCATGGTGTGAATAAAGGCATTTGGATCTCAGTTTGGTGTGCAGCCACCAGAATTGTCTTCATTATTGCTTCATCTGTGACTGGGTGAGCACCCTGCAGTGAGGAGATCATACTGTTGGAGCCAGCTCACCTGTGAGCAGCGTGGACCTCTTGTTTGTGTTGGTCTGTGTAGAGGAGGGTGTGTCAATTCCTTCCACTCAGTTCTCAGATTACACCCTTTGATCTGTGTACTTTGAATGTCTCTGGAGAAGAGATAGCTGCAGATAAATATGTACAGCTTATATAGAAGGATTTGCTTCATCGCTGTGTATCACCTGAGTAACTTCAGTGGGCTTATGTAAGGGTCTAGTATCACTTTAATTTTGCTGGGGGGGGGGCTGAACATCGTAATTAAACATTAAAAAAAAAACACAGGCAGGGTTTTCACGTCTGCGTTGAATGGTAATGCCACCAGCAGCTGGCAGTCCTAGGCAGATTGATCTCCTGATACCTAAATAGTTTCATTGTCAAAGTTACCAAATACCAGCAGTGTGGAAGCAGTAAAGCCTTTCATCTCTCAGGTAAGCAACCACTGACAATAATATTAGCGTCCCTATTGAATACCAAAGTAAAGGGGACGTCACTAATGGCCACCAACATAAGGGAACATTTTACCACCAAGGGAGCACTTTATCACTGATCACCAGTGTAAAGTCCTATTCACACTAGGGTAGTGCAACAACATAGGCAAAATCATGCAATCTTTCACACATACACGAAATACACAAACAAGTTGGGGATGGAAGAGGATTTATGCTAAGAGACAGTGATTGGGGAGGAAAAGGATTTAGGGCAGATTAGGGGGAAAGAGAATTTGTGTTGAGGAGAGGGATTTGGTGCTAGGAGGAGAAGATGATTTGTATTGGGAGGGGTGGGGATTGAAAAAGGGGAGGGGGGCTGTACTGGGAGGGGGGATTTGGGGGGAGGGGGGATTTGGGGGAAGTGGAGGAGGATTTGTGCTGGGGAAGGGAGAAGATTTGTTCTGGGGGGAAAACATATTTGTTCTCAAACAGGAGAGCGCGCAGATTAGTACTGGATTTTGCTTGGAGGGGAGGGAGTGAAGATCTTTGCTTAAATGGTAAAGTGGGTGAGATTATTGCATACAGGGGGAATTTTGCACTCTCACGACCCCTACACTGTGCATCTTTTTGTTTTGTATTCCTGACTTCTACTATGCATTAGAAAGTCCTGTCGCCTGCATTCTGTGTATTGTGTACTCCTGGACTCTGCTCTCTGAGTGTCATGTACTCCTAAACCTGGCACTGGCTACTCTTGTGCTTTACATACTCCGGATCCTTGAACACATTGCATTACACACTGCACCCTGGGCCCTGCACTCTGTGTTATGTACTGTATTCTTAGACCGACTCTAACTGCAGCACTCTGCACAACTGAAGTGTGTTACGTAGTCCTGACTCCTGCACTCATTGCACATTCCTGACTCCTGCACTCTGCCTTACAGACTCCTGCACTTTATACATTATATTGTACATTATATACGGTACTTCTCACCAAACTGTTAATTGTCCCAACAGTTGCTGGTTGCTAAGCAGTCAGTGACTATTTTAATAAAGTTTTTCTGGTAGGTTCAGACAAAGTGTTAGCTCACTGTCTATATTCTGTGTAAATAAAACAATATGTAATAGTAGGGTTTTTTTTTTGTTTTTTTGCTTTTTTTTAATAATTCCGCAGAGGTTTATATGTGTCTATGAGACTCTTGCTTGTGGCACAGAAATCAAAGCATATTTTATAGGTACAAGGAAGCCCCATTTTTTTCTAATCATACTCTTTAAGCTCCTCCCGATGTTAACAGTTTGGCCACACCCACTTATGGCTGCGGCGCTTTATGCAGTCACTACTTCCTTGGAGTGTCACTCATTCTCAAGTTCTAAAGTTGGGAGATATGAGCATCCACTGCAGGTGAACATGTAGGTAGGTACATCATTGCCCATACAGGAACAGTGGTATACAGTGACAAATTAGCAATGTTCACAAACTCTTTCTTTTTTGGGCCTTTATTATAAATATAGCAGAATAGCATTGTTCATCATGACCTCTCCCTAGAAAAAAAGAAAAACTGTTTAACTGCTGTTCCTATCAGTCTGTGATAACCATGATGATGATAACATCATCTGCTAACGGAACTGAAGCTGTATTTATTGTTCAGACTGACTGAGCACACACTATACAGGGCTGAAGTATAGGAACTGGAGCAAGGCAACCTGAAGAAATATGGAGCTGTTGTCTTTAGCCAGTCCACCAATAAATAAGTTCTCATCTTGCACTCATTGGAAAATGACACATGGAATCCCAATAGTTGCTAAAGGGGTATCTAGTCCACGTTTCTTCAGGGTTTGTTGCTCTTTTGTATGAAGTTCTTAACAACTTTTTAAAATACTATAAAGCTCAGCGGTGTTGATTCGAGAAATTTTCTTCTAGTATACTGCAATGATTATGTTATTCAACAGTACAGTCAATGAATTGTAATTTTTGTTCCTTTCACTGGGCCAGGTGTACTACACTATGCATGTGTGTCAGTGCATAAAAAAAGGAAATCGTATTAGCACAGTATTGCTTTTCACAATGTAGTCAGGAACCTCATGCTGGACATGCTTTTTATCATGCAACTGTACAAATAAGTGGCAACCACCCCAACCTGTAACTGGCCTTTGCAGCAAGATGCACAAGGAAGGGCAATATATATCACAAACAAAGGATTTTCCAGCACACTGACCAGCCAACCTGCAAAACAACCAAATTAGCCCTGTCTAACAGTTTACGTCAAAACAGAGGGTTTTGTTTGGAAACGTAAACTGTTATGCAGCGTACACACGGTCGGATTTTTCGACCGGACTTGTCCGACGGACGCAGACGGACTAAATCCGGCGAACAATCCGATCGTGTGTGGGCTTCACCGGACCTTCAGCTGACTTTTTCAGTCCCAAATCTGACGGACTTTAGATTTGGAACATGCTTCAAATCTTTACGTTGTAACTCCGCCAGACCCAGAAATCCGCTCGTCTGTATGCTAGCCTGAAGGACAAAAACCGACGCTAGGGCAGCTATTGGCTACTGGCTATCAACTTCCTTATTTTAGTCCGGTGTACGTCATCACGTACGAATCCATCGGACTTTGGTGTGATCATGTGTAGGCAAGTCCGTTCGTTAAAAAGTCCATCGGAAGTCCGTCAAAAGTCCACTGGAAAGTCTGTCGGACAAGTCTTCCCGTGTGTGCATGGCCTTAGACAGGGCCAATTTGGTTGGTTATCACACTGGCCGGTAAGTGTACCTTTGTTTGTTTGTGATATGCATTGCCCTTCCATATGCACCTCACTGCAAAGACCAGTTATAGGCTGAGGCAGTTGCCACTTTTCTGTACAGTTGGATGAATTAGGTGCAGGGAGACACTGGGTGTCTTTGCTGCCATTGTGCTCTTGGTAGGCATCATGTGCGTCCCTGTGCCTTTAAAGAGGGGTGGGGTCCCTCCAGGCATATCTGCCCTTAATCTATCCATTCTTATATGTGCTCCTACTATGGAAATTTAGAGCTAGGACCGCAGTATATACAGAGGTCCCTTGACGTGGGCACTGCGGCTTACACATATATTTGCAAATGTGTGCAAACAAAACCCAGTGTTTTTAACACACACTGTTAGACAGGGTCAACTTGGATGTTTTATAGGCCGGCTGGTAAGTGTGCTGGGAAATCGTTTGTTTGTTTGTGATGCTTATTTTCATACACATGTAAGAGACATGCACATATTCATAAGCGTAGGAGTACCAAGTCGTGCAAGAAAGAAAATGCACAAGAATGCATCCATTTAAACTTGAGGTGTGCCTAGCATCATTGTTTGATTGTCTTCAGCTCTGATCCCTGTGTCCTGTATTCCTGAAATACTGATGATCTTGCTACTGACCCTGGTCTGGGCTTTTGACCACAACTCTGCTTCTTGACGTTGTATCTCGATGCCAGTATATTGCCAACTCCTGCCTGTCCCTGACCTGGAAACTGTTTGTGATCCTGCACTTATCTGCCTGGCTGCTGCTGTGGCCTGACTCCATATTTTCAGTTGGTGGATCCCTGGGCTTCCAAATTCACTGCTCCAGCCTCCTGGCACCTGTGCCCTTCCGTTGCCCTAACAGTCCCTGTCTCCATTACCAGGGGTGCTTGGACAGGATTTTCGCAGGAGGCCACCCTTGTCATCTTGGGCTCCACAGTCTAGTACATGACATGTGTTCAGTTTACAAATAGTGTATATGCAAAATTTACTGACAAGAGTGTTTGCTATGAAATGTACTCTCTATGGTCTGGACGCACACCAGCTTTGCCAGCTACACCACAGTGTATCTACAATAATAATGTGATTTTCTGTAATGTTTTTGGGTTTATTTACCTGCTTTTAGCATTTTTAGATTAGCATACCATATTGGAATAGAATTAAACTAACTACACACGGCACGTGTCAAAGTGATCAGCGGCGGCCCGTCCATTAGGGGCGCCCAGGCGCCACCCCCTTTCTCAAGGCCACCCCCTATATGCAAAGGATAGATTCATGCATAGCATAGCATGAATCTATCCATGGCTGCCGCGGCCACCCCCTATTCATGCATCCGGCCCTTTTCAGGGCACCGGGTGCATGAATTACAGCGGCAGGGTTTTTTTAAGCAGCTGATTAGAGCCAGAGGCTCTAATAGGCTTCAAAATAGGGTGGGCTCGGGAGGCAGAGGATGCGGCCCGAGCCCACCCAGGCCTGCTACAACAATTATTGAATATTCGCTATTGAAACATTGAACCTCAATCCGGCCAACCAGAAGCAGGTGTGAGACCTGTTTTCTGATTGGCCGAAAAGAGAAGACTCCCAATTGGCTGCCAAGGAGGAGGGAAGAAACGGAAGCCACCGCCATTGCCGTGATGACCCGTGGAGAGCAGGAGAATGGGAGGCCACCGCCACCAAGCAGGGGAAGCCGCCAGTGATGGGGTAAGTGCTACTGGCCAACCGGGGGGAAAGGCATTTTATACTGTTTGCCGCCCCCCCCCCCCCAATTCCACAGGCCGCCACTGAAAGTGATCCTGTCACTATACAGTCCAAACTAAACATTAGGCAGTCTGTAAAAAAAGATGCTATGTGGCTTACTACCCACGGCCACTACAGGTGACAATTCTGGGTGTGTCAAATACTTGAGTGCTGGGTTTTATGTCCTGTGGTGTCATAGGATTCAATGAGAGGAATCACAGTGGACCTTACCATATGCATTGAAAATTGGTGCACAATAAGCTTGATTGGAACAGGGAACATTTTTCCTGTATCTGTGCATTCATTAGGGCCCACAATGGAAGTGAACCATAATGATGTATTCCTGATCTTGTTCATTTGCTTTAGTAAATTAACCCAATTTAATAATTTCAAGCAGGAAAGTAGATCTCATGTCTGTTCATATAGCATTGTGAGGATAGGAAGATTACAGATCTAGATTGAACCTTTTATAGCCAGCCTTATTCTGTCAGACAGATAAGAGAACCTGGAGATCAGTGCTAGAGTACTGCTTAGTATCTTGACTTGTTTTATACCATATCTGAGATAAATCAGTCACAAGTACATACATGATTTTAAAAGCATGCATGCACAAAAACGTAATTCTTTTCATTAAGCGTGGTTATAATTGATATTAAGATGTTGAAATATCAACGGTGTGACAGCACTCATATCCTGTAGTTCTCAACTGATGTAGGTTTGCAGACATAAAAACAGAAAATATATAGTAAAAAAGAAGAACCAACTACCATCCTACACGCATCCTCATTTTGCTTTACCAATTGAAAGCTATTTTTCTCTCCTATGTCAGCTCCCTTTTGATTTTTAAAAGTGTTTTAAATATAATTATTGTGAATATCGTTGATATATACTGTATCTGGATATTTATTGCCAGTGACTATGTACATAAAACAGCATGTATACTTGCATTTGATGTGGTAGCAATAGTAGCAGAGTTGCCATTACTTCTATCATCATCTTTATGAACCTGCTACATCCTTCCTGTTGAGAGCATTGCTGAGAAAAGACAAGAAGTTTTTAGAAAGCCAGAACGAACTTACCTACTCCGTATCGCTCTGTGCACGTTCTCTGCCAGGGAGCCATCCTGAGCAGGCCAGAGCAACCCAGGCTCCCTGTGCCTGGACACGCTTAACACCACACACTGCACAGGAATTTCAAGTGACCTAAGAATATTTTGATGACCAAGTTTGCTTGTCACAGTTCATCTGATTGTAGATCTTATCCCTCCTTGTGACACTCCTACTGAGCACTTCCTTCTTGCACTGTCTAAAATGATCACTTCTCTGTTTCCTCTTCTGAGTGCAAAGCTGCTTATTAGGCAACCGTCACACAAAAAACTCTAGTGGATGATATTATTTCACTGCATCACAATATGTTACCTCATTCAAATATTAGCTTTCAGTGATAATTTTCATTTAGTTTGTTTATTCAAAAAGCATTATAAACAGAATGTCAAAAAATGGCCCTTCATTTATTTTTTACTTTTTTACCATTCCTATTGCAGACATCCCAACCTGCAAAAACTCATTTCAGGGAGGTGACGCTTCGCGCCAGCGTCGCCCCCCCCCCCCCCCCCAATAAAATGCAGCCTTACCAGTTCCAATTAAATGCATCCTGATCAGTGCAGTGCCAATTAAATGCAGCTATACCAGTGCCCAATGAAATGCAGCCTGATCACACAGCTGCTGGGACTGGGCTACTGGCCCTGGGGTCTGGCTGCTGGGGCCAAAGGTCTGGCTGCTGGAGCTGGGCTGCTAGTCCTGGGGTCTGGCTGCTGGGGCCAAGGGTTTGGCTGCTGCAGCTGGGCTGCTGGTCCTGGAGTCTGACTGCTGGGGCCAGGGGACTGGCTGCTGGGGCCAAGGGTCTGGCTGCTGGAGCCAAGGGTCTGGCTGCTGGAGCTGGGCTGCTGGTCTTGGAGTCTGGCTGCTGGAGCTGGGCTGCTGGTTCTGGAGTCTGGCTGCTGGGTCCAGGGGTCTGGCTACTGGAGCTGGGCTGCTGATCCTGGGGTCCAACTGCAATGGGGCTGGTGAGCCATCCCAGTCAGCGAATTCCCCAGAAGGAAGAGGGTGGGCTGAGGTAGAGGGGGGGGACAGCCCATACTGCTATCCCCAGCCTGCTGCATGGGTACTTTTTAGGGGTCGATCTGGCCGATTCAGCAGGGAAGAAAGGGGGTAGGCGGAGGCAGAGAGAAGACTGTGATCTGCAGGCTGTAGCAATTAAAAAACAAAAAAAAACTTTCCCCTGTCAAGCGGACTCTTTCTCCACTTTCAGGTGTCACTGCGCAGTGATCTCCTTTGCAACAAATACATGACAGTCTGGGTCTGCCCGGAGGATTGATAAAGAAGGGATTGTCATGTACTTGTCACACAGGAGATCACTGCGCAGCGACACCTGAAAGTGGAGAAAGAGTCCGCTTGATAGGGGAAAGTTTTTTTATTTTTATTTTACTTGGTACAGACTGCAGACCACAGTCTTCTCTCTGCTTCTGCCCACCCCCCTCCTTCCCTGCTGAATCGGCTGGACCGACCCCCCCAAAAAAATTACCCACGCCGCAGGCTGGGGACAGCAGTATGGTCTGCCCCCCCCCCCCCCCGCCCCCCGCCTCAGCTTGCAGTGCCTTGCATCCGTCTGTCACTCAGCCGCAGACTGAGCCACCATCCTCCATTTGGCTGCTCGGGCTGCTCTGTCTGTGGCTGAGTGACAGACCCAGCCGGGAGATTTTGAGAGACTGGATATGTGTAAAAAAAAATCATAATAATATATAATGTATGTGCATATATACACAGTGTGTATATATATATACATATACATATACACACACACACACACACACACACACACACACACACAAACACATATTTACAGGCGGTCCCCGGGTTGCAAACAAGATAGGGTTTGTAGGTTTGTTCTTAAGTCGAATTTGATTGTAAGTCGGAACAGGATTATTTTTTAAGTTTAGCTACAGCCAAAAAAAAATGAACATTTTTTTTTGGATAGCATAGGGAAGAGTTAACACCCCTGTAACATTTGTTTTGCTGTCTATGTCCCTGTTCAGAAGATTTCACCTCACTTTCTGTCCCTATGACAATTGGAATTTGAAAATTTTAGATTGTTGTGGAAACAAGGATTGGTGATAAAGCTCAACATTAATATCTGAAAAGTGTGGCATGCATTAGTATTCAGTCCTCCTGAGTCAATACTTTGTAGAACCACCTTTCGCTACATTTACAGCTGCAAGTCTGGACTTTGACTGGGCCATTGTACCACATGAATGTGCTTTGATCTAAACCATTCTATTGTAGCTCTGGCTGTATGTTTAGGGTTGTTGTCCTGCTGGAAAGTGAACCTATGCCCCAGTCTAACCTCTTTTGCAGACTCTAATGCCGCGTACACACGAGCGGACTTTTCGACGGACTGAACTCCGAAGGACTTTGACGGAGTTCAGACGGAGTTCCAACTAATGGACTTGCCTACACACGATCAACCAAAGTCCGACTGATTCGAACGTGATGACGTACGACCGGACTAGAAAAAGGAAGTTCATAGCCAGTAGCCAATAGCTGCCCTAGCGTTGTTTTTGGTCCGTCGGACTAGCATACAGACGAACTGATTTTTTGATAGGACTCGAGTCCGTCTGAAAGATTTGAAACATGTTCTATTTCTAAAGTCCGTCTGATTTTTCGACAGGAAAGGTCCGATGAAGCCCACACGCGATCGAATTGTCTGACGGATTCGTTCCGTCGGACCTTTGCTATCGAAAAGTCCGGTGGTGTGTACACGGCTTAACAGGTTTTCTTACAAGATTGCCCTGTATTTGGCTCCATCCATCTTCCCATCAAGGAACAAAGAAAGACGATTGGCTGCACTCCCACACAATGCAATGTCGGCTTTTATTAAAGTATTAAAATCATACAAACATGGGCAAAGGAGATGACAAGGTTAATGCATTTCACATGGAGATCATGCTTTATCAAAACCACATGGAAATGCCATTAATCTCCCAATATATATGGGAATAACTTTCAAGGAACACAAATGTGTCCAATTTCCTAATTGCACTTCCTGTTTTCAAAGTCTAGCAAATCTTTAATACATTGATTCAGGTGATACAACAGTGTATATACAAAAGTAGAAAAAATATATGTAAAAACAGAGCACATAGCATAGTACCAATTACCAATGATCATTCTAGAATCCTAAACAAACTTTATAGAAACTTTTAAAAACAAGAAATTGTACAGCAACAGATAAATGAAATTATTGATCATATAGACACATAACATAAATGTGAACGTGAGTCTTAAAATACATATCCCTTTTAATTAATTAATTAATTAATTAATTAATTAATTAATGTTTTTTTACCACTAATTATATAAATAGATCATATGTAAATCCATTTCAAAACCATAGAAAAAAATGGATATGTAAAATGTAAATCCATGTCCAATGTGTCAATGCCAATAGCTCCACAATATATCAAATAATTCAACAAAATTGTGTACCGGTATTTAATTAACCACTTCAGCCCAGGAGGATTTGGCAGCTCAGTGACCGGAGGGCTTTTTACAATTTGGCACTGCACTGGTAATTGCGCGGTCATGCAATGTTGTACCCAAACTAAATTTGCGTACTTTTTTTTCCCACAAATACAGCTTTCTTTTGATGGTATTTGATTGCCTCTGCAATTTTTATTTTTTGTGATATAAACTCAAAAAGACCAAAAATTTTCTACTTTTTTGTTATAAAAAAAAATTAATAAACTAAATTTTAGTCATACATTTAGGCCAAAATGTATTCAGCCACATGTCTTTGGCAAAAAAAAGTCAATAGGCGTATATTTATTGGTTTGCACAAAAGTTATAGCGTCTACAAACTAGGGTACATTTTCTGGAATTTACGCAGCTTTTAGTTTATGACTGCCTATGTCATTTCTTGAGGTGCTAAAATGGCAGGGCAGTACAAATGACCCCATTTTGGAAAGTAGACACCCCAATGAAATTGCTGAGAGGCATTTTGAGCCCGTTGAATATTTTATTTTTTTGTCAGAAGTGATTAAAAAAATACACAAAGTTGTCACTAAATGATATATTGCTGAAACATGGCATGGTTATATGTGGAATTACACCCCAAAATACATTCTACTGCTTCTCCTGAGTATGGGGATACCTCATGTGTGAGACTTTTTGGGAGCCTAGCTGCATACAGAACCCCGAAAACCAATCACCGCCTTCAGGATTTCTAAGGGTGTATATTTTTGATTTCACTCCTCACTACCTATCACATATTGGAAGGCCATAAAATGCCAAGATAGCACAACCCCCCCCCCCCCCCCCCCCAAATGATCCCATTTTGGAAAGTAGACACCCCAGGCTATTTGATGAGAGGCATGTTGAGTCCATGGAATATTTTATATTTTGCCTCAAGTTGCGGGAAAAATACATTTTTTTTTTTATGCACAAAGTTGTCACTAAATGATCTATTACTCAAACATGCCATGGGCATATGTGAAATTACACCCCAAAATACATTTTGCTGCTTCTCCTGAGTACGGGGATACCACATGTGTGAAACTTTTTGGGAGCCTAGCCGTGTACAGGACCCCGAAAACCAAGCACCGCCTTCAGGTTTTGTAAGGGCGTAAAAGGGTGATTTCACTTCCTCAATACCTATCGTAGTTTCGGAGGCCATGAAATGACAAAATAGCACAAACTCCCCCCACCCCAATGACCCCATTTTGGAAAGAAGACACTTCAAGCTATTTGCTGAGAGGTATGTTGAGTCCATGGAATATTTTATATTTTGCCACAAGTTTTGGGAAAAATACATTTTTTTTTTAACACAACGTTGTCACTAAATGATATATTGTTCAAACATTGCATGGTTATATGTTGAATTACACCCCAAAATACATTCTGCTGCTTCTCCTGAGTACGGGGATACCACATGTGTGGAACTTTTTGGCAGTCTAACCGCGTACAGGACCCCGAAAACCAATCACCGCCTTCAGGCTTTCTAAGGGCGTACATTTTTGATTTCACTCCTCACTGCCTATCTCGGTTTCGGAGGCCATGAAATGCCCAGATAGCACAAACCCCCCACAAATGACCCCATTTTGGAACGTAGACACCCCAAACTATGTTTAGGGTTGTTGTCCTGCTGGAAGGTGAACCTCCGCCCCAGTCTAACCTCTTTTGCAGACTCTAATGCCGCGTACACACGAGCTGACTGTTCGACGGATTGAACTCCGAAGGAGTTCAGACGGAGTTCCAACGAAACTAACTTGCCTACACATGATCACCAAAGTCCGACTGATTCGAACGTGATAACGTACAACCAAACTAGAATAAGTAGCCAATAGCCAATAAGTAGCCAGTAGCCAATAGCTGCCCTTGCGTCGTTTTTGGTCCGTCGGACTAGCATACAGACGAACGGATTTTTCGATAGGACTCGAGTCCATCGGAAAGATTTGAAACATGTTCTATTTCTAAAGTCCGTCTGATTTTTTGACATAAAGGGTCAGAAGAAGCCCCCACATGATCGAATTCTCAGACGGATTTGTTCTATCGGACTTTTGCTATCGAAAAGTCCGGTCGTGTGTATGCCTTGTTGGGCATACATTGTAATGTTGTAAATAGATTGATCGGTAGGTATGCCCACCATTAGAATACCGCCCTTCATACACCCACTTCTAATGATGGGCATACATGCGCCATTTTTTTTTAACTGTGGTGGTGAAATGACCTACGACAGCGCTGGAGTCACGGCTTTATTTATCATGGGAGCAAACGCTGTTGCTGTCAATATAAACAAATCCGCGCTGTAGCTGAATGGCGTACCTGCAAAGCAAATAATGGTTAACAATAAAACAAAGTAACATTACAGTATAACAGTAAGACTTACCATACCTGCAAAGCAAATACAATAAAACATAGTAAAAAAAAAAATTGCAATCTGTGCCTAAAAAAATATATGCCGAAGCATGGGGGCAATCCGCCCCTAATGTTAGGAGCAAATCGCTCCTCCACCCCTTCCCCCATGTTTCGGCATATATGCTGTTTTTTTTTTTTTTTTTTTTAACTGTGGTGGTGAAATCACCTCTGACAGAGCTGGAGTCACGGCTTTATGTATTGTGGGAGCAAACGCTGTTGCTGTCAAGATAAATAAACCCGCGTTGCAGCTGAATGGCGTACCTGCTAAGCAAATGATGGTTAACAATAAAACAAACATTACAGTATAACATAGCATACCTGTAAAGCAAATACAATAAAACATAGTAAAAATAAAACAGAGAGCGAACGATAAATATAGAACAATAGTGAGCGAACAGGTAGAGTGGACAGTAGAGAGCGAACATAAGAGAGAGAACAATAGAGAGAGAGAAGAAAAATACAACCACAACTTTTTTTGGATTTTTTATTTTAAATTTTTTGGTGTTTTTGTGTAGTTTTTTTTTTCCACTCTTTTCACTTCTATAAAAACTGTAAAAAAAATATAAACTGAATGTTGCAGATTAGGGTCTCTCAAAATGTGATGGCCATCTCATCTTTCAAGACCCCAAGACCCTGTGTTAGTGTGCCTAGGACTGTGTGGTGCTGTAACCTACGCTAATACTCAACTAGTGTGTGGTAGCGTTTGAAACATTCACCAATGCAGAGACCAGGTTGGTCAGAATAGGAGGGACAATAAAAGCGGGTGTCACGCCTAAATCTGCGTTTACTGCAGACACGACATCTTCTTTGAGGTGTTCTTTGGGTAGGGGTACCAGGGAGGACATAAGGAAAATGCTTCTCATGCAGCTGGCCCACTGCATTTGCTTTGGGGATGTTGGGCAAGAGCACCGTCTGAAAACAGAAGGGCTCTGACGATCTCTTCCTGGAATTAAAGGAAGCATCCAGTCCATCCTGAAGCTTTGCATAGCACAAAAGCGTTCAGCAAAGCCAATTGAAATAAATAAACAGACACTTTTTTATACCAGTGTCTAGCCTTACGGGCAATTAGGTACGGCGCTAACAACTGGTCGTTGAGGTCCACCCCTCCCACGTTAAGGTTGTATTCGTGGACACAGAAGGGTTTCTCCACAACACCAGTCGCGTAGGAATTTGGACTGCCGTGTCTGCGTGAAGCGAGGACAGAAAAAAAAACATTCCGTGAATCCCTCCACTTCACTGCTAACAAATTATTACACTTCAGGCAGGCTCTCTCCCCCCATCTAAGTCAGGATTCTACAAGCCGTTGGGGGAAGCCCCGGCGATTAGATCGCACGGTGCCACATGCGCGAATTCCATAATCAAAAAGGTGACTAAAAAGTGGCACGCTCGTGTAATAATTGTCCACATACAAGTGGTACCCCTTTCCGAATAAGGGTGACACCAAGTCCCACACTATCTTACCAGCGCTCCCTATGTAGTCTGGGCAGTACTCCGGATCTACGTGAATATCTTTTCCCTCATAAACCATAAAACTATATGTATAGCCTGTGGCCATGTCACAGAGCTTATACTGTACATCTTAACCCCGTATCTGGCACGCTTGCTGGGATGATACTGTTTGACAGACAAGTGGCCAGAAAACTTAATAAGGGACTCATCAACGCAGACAACTTGATTGGGAGTAAACAAGGCTGCAAAACGTTGGTTCAAGTGGTTTACGAGGGGCCGGATTTTGTAGAGCCGATTAAATCCAGGGTCACCCCGAGGACGACAGAGTTCATTGTCATTGAAGTGCATAAACCACAAGATCTGCTCTTATCGTGTCCTGGTCATGGAGGCAGAGAACAAGGGCATATGATGAATTGGGTCAGTGGAGCAATATGACCGCAACTCACTCTTTTTAGTTATGCCTATGAGGAGGGATAGGCCCAGAAAGGTCTTAAATTCGGAAACCGTAATTGGTTTCCAATCCCTGGCAAGGGTCAGCTTGGGATTAGCGGCGATGAATTGACCAGCATACAAATTGCTTTGGTCCACAATAGATCTATAGGGATCTTCTGTGAAAAACAGCGAATAAAAATCAAGTGACGTAAAATCAACTGTTTCCACCTGAATTCCGGGTTGGCCAGTGAATGGGGGAAGTACAGGTGCTGCAGAAGTGGTGGGCTCTCAATTAGGATTGGCGAATGCAGCAGGAAGGGCAGAATCGGCTCGACGGGCCTGCGTTTGTCTTCTTGGTGGCAGCAGGACACTCGTGCTTGCCACCTCGCCAGCTTGAACTGCACTTATGGGACTCGCCACATCACCAAGTGTCACTGCAGTGCTGGATGTACGACCAGGATGTACTAGGCCGCTGGTGCTTGCCAGTTCACCAGAAGGATGAGCGGCGCTAGTACTGGCTCTCTGCTCCATACGAGGGACCTGCGGTTCTTGCACCTCACTGACAACAGAAGAAGAACGGGGTCTGGTACGCCTGACCTTGGCAGGTACCACAACTCCTGTCAGGGTGCAGCTGCTGTCTACCGGTTCATATTCTGAGCCTGAATCTGACAGATAAGTGACTTCCTCTTCACTATCTGTCATGCTCAGAAACGTGTAGGCCTCTTCACTACTTGTACCTTCGATTTGAGATTTTGGTCTCTAAATTTACTGGTACAGTAATGAGACTCACAGGTAAAAAAGCTCCTGACTGTTCGCGACTGATTCCAACGCTACCAAAAAAACTGTTAGCATTCGCAGGGATCAGGCCTGACTTTGCGAATGCTGCAGTTATGTGTTTAGTGTTTTGAAAGTGACAGTGATCGATTGATACTGCACTTGGGTAGGCTGGGCGGAGGGGCTAAACGCAGGTACTAGCAGGTATCTGGGCTGATCCCGCTAACACTGTGTTTTTGGGAACCCTAAACTGCTGGGGATGCTAGTATAGATCTGATCAGATCAGATATCGATCCGTTCTGACACTATACTACTAAAGGAAGGTGTGTGATGCGTGCAAGGGTGTTAGCGCAACTGGCACTGATCTGACGCTGCCTGGGGCGACACAGACCCTATCTGACACTAAAACCTAACTTTGATCACCCGCTGGGTGATCAGGGGGTTAAACCTTTATTGGGTAAAATATGTCGGGTGCCCTGACGCTATAAAAAAAAAATCTAGCTAGACTGCGTCTCCCGTGACACTTATACAGTGATCACAGGTGACAGGGGGTAATCAAGGGGTTAAACCTTTATTGGGGGGGGTTAGGGGGGGTCCCTAGACCAATCTGGGGCTAATACTAATTGCCCTAATGCTGATTTGTGTCACTAATGACACCAGTACAGCGATCAAAAAAAATATGATTGCTGTACTGGGTGACAGTGACAGGTGGTGAAGGGGTTAACTGGGGGGGTGATCAGGGGGTGATTGAGGGGTGAATTGTGTGCCTACGTGACCTGGTGTCAGTGTACTGTTGTGCAACTCACTCTGTGATGTCTTCTCTCCTTGGTCTGGAACGGAAAAGACCGACACGAGGAGAGATGACAACACTTCCCCTATCAGTGTTTACACTTACATGACAGGGGAAGGATCTCAGATATCATTGGCCTGGACCTGGGGATTGATCGGTGCTTGATTGAATCTGACGGTCGCGGCCGGTGGGGGGGGTCGCGCGCAATGTATAGCTACGACGCTTCTTGCTTAGCCGGACAAACCTGCCACAGTATAACTGCGGCGGATGGTCCGGAACCGGTTAAAGTGATTGTAAAGCTTTGTTTATTTTAAAAAAACAAAAACAAACATAATATACCTACCTCCACTGTGCAGCTCGTTTTGCACAGAGTGGCCCTGAACACTGTCTTCTGGGGTCCCTCGGCGGCTCTCCCGGCTCCTCCCCACATCACATAACCCCCTAGGAGAAGTGCTCTCCGGGGGGGGTTACCTTGCAGGCACACTCCCGAGTCCATCATTCGGCGCCCATAGCCGTCGAATGTATGACTCGGCCCTGCCCCCCGGCGCCCACTTCATTGGATTTGATTGACAGCAGCGGAAGCCAATGGCTGCAATCTACCCAATCAAGAGGCGAGAACCCCGGGCACAGGAAGAGTGCATCCTCGCCGGATGAAGTCCCAGGACTCAGATAAATACAACGGGGGGCTGGACACTGCCAGGTATTTTTTGCATAGGATGCATTAAGGTGAAAAAACCCTTTAAGCTAAAAAATGAGTTAGATAACATAATAAGGACACAAAGATGCATATACATATCCATAAGGAAGAGAAGCAGACAGATTATGCTGAGGCTTACAACACATGACTCTCATCATAATCGCTGTGTAATTCATATGAATGTCTCTACATATGTCCCCACCCATATCATAATACGGCCATGAACATACATAGTGCACACAAATGTCTTTACAAATGTCCCCACCCACATCATTATACACCCATATAGACACAGATACAGACAGATATAGTATACCATGTGAAAACCTTTCTAGTGAAGTTTTTTGAATATTCAGTTTACAGATTAGAATTCCAAAAGGCTTAAACTTTCAGTGGGACCTTTTTATGATTAACTAGAAAGGTTTTCACATGGTATACTATATCTGTCTGTGTCTATATGGGCAGGCCCGGACTGGCCATAGGGCAGGCCGATCGTTTTCCCAGTGGGCCAGAGGCCGCATTTCTTAAAAAGAGCTGACAGGGCCGTCCGCGGGTGGGTAATTATGCATGTATATGCCTGGTAATGGCGGGAGGGTCGGAAAGTCTCTCCATTCCCCTGCCCACCATGGCAACTGAAGATCGCGGTTCGCACATGCGCCCCGCAGCCACCGAGAATCCAAGGCCACTACCTGCCCTATATGCGGCCACAGCACCTTGCTGGCTTGCAAGTGCAGAAGGCGTGTCTCATATTCGCCTCCTGCACATGAAAGCCGGCGAGGTGCTGCAGCCGCATATAGGGAAGCTAGTGTACGCCCACACTTCTTCCCGCCGATGAAGGGGTTAGATCTGATGCTCCAGGGCAAGAGAGTGCTCCTTTCCTTAATGGTAACTATGATCTTTTTTTATAACTGGCTCTGTGAGTAATAATTTATTGCCTGGTTCTGTGAGTAATAATTGGCTCTGTGAGTAATAATTTATAACTGTCTCAGTGAGTATTAATTGGCTCTGTGAGTAATAATTTATACTATAACTGGCTCTGTGAGTAATCATTTATAACTGGCTCTGTAAGTAAATATTTATAACTGGCTCTGTGAGCAGGGGCGTTGCTAGGTCTGCAAAAGCTCTGGGGCTAGAGCCCATAGCAGCGTAGTAAAGAAAGTCATATGCTTGGGCGGGCATACACATGTATATACAGTAATATACGTGTGTGTGTGTATATATCCCCAGAGAGCCCCCCACTTACATCTGGGTCCCCAGAGAGCCCCCTTAAATCAGGGTCCCCAGAGAGCATCCTCCTTACATCAGAGTCCTCAGAGAGCCTCTCCCTTTCGTCAGGGTACCCAGAGGCCCCCCCCACTTACATCAGGGTTCCCAGAGAGCACCCCTTACATTAGGGTCCCCAGAGAGCCTCCCCCTTAAATCTGGGTCCCTAGAGAGCCTCTGCCTTAAAATCAGGGTCCCCAGGGAGCCTCTCCCTTGCATCAGGGTCCCCAGAGAGCCCCCCACTTACATAAGGGTCCCCAGAGAGCCTCCCCTCCCCTTGGGGACCCCTGCAGAGACTTAGGGCTATTGGCCCCAGATTCGGGGCTATAGCCCCAAAAGCCACCCCCTAGCGACGCCCCTGTCTGTGAGTAATAATTGGCTCTGTGAGTAATAATTTATAACTGGCTCTGTGAGTAATCATTTTTAACTGGCTCTGTGAGTAATAGTTTATAACTAGCTCTGTAAGTAATAATTTATAACTGGCTCTGTGAGTAATAACTGGCTCTGTGAGTAATAACTGGCTCCATGAGTAATTGGCTCTGTGAGTAATAATTTATAACTGGCTCTGTGAGTAATAACTGGCTCTGTGAGTAATAATTGGCTCTGTAAGTAATAGTTTATAACTAGCTCTGTGAGTAATAATTTATAACTGGCTCTGTGAGTAATAACTGGCTCCGTGAGTAATAATTTATAACTGGCTCTGTGAGTAATAATTTATAACTGGCTCTGTGAGTAATAATTGGCTCTGTGAGTAATAATTTATAACTGGGGGGGTGTGGTCTCGGCATGGAAGAGTGAGGACATGTCTTCCCTGGGCTTCTGGTCCCCGGCTCCTCAGCAGCCTGCCCGCACAGAATTACCGCTCATTACGGCTTCTCCATCCTGCCTAGACAGCTGGGGAAGTGGTACCTCTGACCTGTGTACTCTGCAGCCCGCATGGAGCGATTCCTGGTCCCCAGACAGCCGGCCACCTCCACTCCAGACCCATAGTTGCCAACTGTCCCGGATTTCCCGGGACATTCCCGGGACTTAGACGCTATTTCCGAATTTGTGGTGTCCCGGTAAATGTCCCGAGAAATCCGGTTCTTCACGATTTTCGCCCGCCGCTAGAGGTCCGCGGCCGGCGGAGACATTGTCTTCGCCGGCCGCCATTTTAACGAAGATCAGGAAGACGGCTGGGGGGGGCTAGACAGAGCTCCTGCGTCGCCGCCCACCCTCCGCCCCGCCTACCCCCCGCCCCGCTGCCAGTCTGTTATGGAAAGGGGCGGGGGTTCTAGCCATGCGGCCGGCAGACACCTCTGAGGTGGGGGGGCGCACCGCTCTGGGAATCTGATGTAAGGGGGGCTCCACGGGGGACACCTGATGCAAGGGGGCTCCACTGGGGACACCTGATATGAGGGGGGGCTCCGCCGGGGGCACCTGATGTGAGGGGGGGCTCCGCCGGGGGCACCTGATGTGAGGGGGGCTCCGCCGGGGACTCCTGATGTGAGGGGGGGCTCCGCCGGGGACTCCTGATGTGTGGGGGGGCTCCGCCGGGGACTCCTGATGTGAGGGGGGGCTCCGCCGGGGACTCCTGATGTGAGGGGGGGCTCCGCCGGGGACTCCTGATGTGAGGGGGGGCTCCGCCGGGGACTCCTGATGTGAGGGGGGGCTCCGCCGGGGACTCCTGATGTGAGGGGGGGCTCCGCCGGGGACTCCTGATGTGAGGGGGGGCTCCGCCGGGGACTCCTGATGTGAGGGGGGGCTCCGCCGGGGACTCCTGATGTGAGGGGGGGCTCCGCCGGGGACTCCTGATGTGAGGGGGGCTCCGCCGGGGACTCCTGATGTGAAGGGGGGCTCCGCCGGGGACTCCTGATGTGAAGGGGGGCTCCGCCGGGGACTCCTGATGTGAAGGGGGGCTCCGCCGGGGACTCCTGATGTGAGGGGGGGCTCCGCCGGGGACACCTGATGTGAGGATTATTTCAAATACTTATGATTGGTTTGGGGGGCCGGGGGGGTCTCTATGGAGCTGCCTGGAGCACATCCTCACGCAGCAGGCTTAGGTCAGACTGAAGTGTCACAAGCGTCCGGTCTGGCACCAGCTCCCCAGACGCTTCTCCCTCCTAATTGTCTGAGTTTAATTTTTACTTTTTGAACATTGTTTTCTATATGTTTGTCAATGTATAACAGCATATGGTAAAGTGTGCCTGACTGGCGGGGGTGTCCTGCTGCATCTGGCCTTAGGTTTTTACTGGGGGGTTTCCTCTTTCCACCCCCCTTTTTTTTCTGTTTCTTCGGATGCAGCCGCCCACTTGGTACACTTCTGGGTAGCTTTGGCTCATGTAACAGGGGGGTCATTTCCCCACATATGTGCCCCTCATTGGGGCCCAAAAGATGTTCTGGTCTAGGCTTAAATTCATTTAGCGATATTTTACTAGGCAACGGAGCCACAGTTCGCTCTTATTGGGCAATGCCTCTCTGGGAGCGAGTGATCTTTCCAACCGTTAAATTTTAATTTTGTGAAGACCTGATAATGTTGTTTGCGAATGTTTGTTTTCCTTTTGTTACCACTTCCGGTACTCTCTGAAATATGTTCTTTACTTTTGTTGTTTTTCTGTTTTGGGTATTTTATTAATGAGAAGTTTAACATTGCAATGCGGCTCCTATTTGGACCGCCTTAAGCGGGGGACTGTTGGGGGATCCCACGCATCAGGGGCTCAACCCCTGAAGTGCCTTACCTCATCCCCCACTAGGCCTTAGCTGCCCTAATTGGCAGTGACCCTCCGTCTGGAGATTTAGTTTTCTCCCACCCTTTCTACACCTCTCCCACCCTCTCCACCCTATTCCACTTTGGTCCTCTCTCGTAGTCCTTTTCCACCCCTCTCTTCTACGTTCCCTACCTTTAGTCTTATACTGACCATGAGGGTAGATACCTTTTTGTAAAAGGTACACTCCAGTTGCAGATGTTCATCCTGGCTAACCTGTGCCTGCTGAATGTGGATCAGCTTCCAGTACTTGAATCATGCTTAGCTGCCTTGGCTTCCTTTGCAGAGGGAACTCTGGTGTTAGGGGGAGACCTCAACCTCACCAATGATCCCTGCACAGACTCCTCGACGGGCTCCTTGGCCCTGTCCCGGAGATCCTGAAACCGAGTTAAGGAGTTTTTGCACTCACACCGGTTAGTGGATATCTGGCGTATCCTTCACCCGCAGGAGAGGGATTACACCTTTTTCTCGGCGGTTCATGGCTCGTATTCCAGGATAGATCTTTTCCTAGTCTCTCACGCCACAATCCCACTTGTCTCTAGTGCCCAGATTGGACGTATTGCACTCTCGGACCACGCTCTGATTTCCTTACTCCTTGCCTCACACCCGACACCTAGATCAGCCACATGGCGACTAAACCAGTCTCTAGTACAAGACCCCGAGGTTTAGGCGGACATGCTACGGGAACTGGACCTCTTTTTCGAGAGTAACAAAGACTCAGTCCCTAACCCTCTCTCTGTCTGGTCAACGCACAAGTGCTACATTAGAGGAATATTCATTAAACATGGACACAGACTTCAGGTGGCCAGAGCAAAAACGCTGTCCAGGTTGCTTGCGAAACTCCATGACTGCAAAAAACGCCATAAATCACACCCAGATAAGGACCTGGAAGCTGAAGTAATTAATCTCCAAGAACAAATTAGGGAACACTCCTTATTTCAATCTAAGAACAGTCTTTTGAAGGCTTGCAGAACCTTTTATGAATACAGAGACAAATGCAGCAGAGCGTTGGCGAATGCCATTCGAACCCAACGCAACTTATCCTACATTCCTGCCTTACCCACCCTAGCAGGAACCAAAACTCATGATTCCACAGAGATGGCGGAGTCCTTCCCTGCTTTCTATGAGGCTCTCTATAATTTGCACCCCCGCCCTTCGGAGGACCGTCCCCGGGATAGGGTGGAGGCAATAGATGCTTATCTTGAGACGACAAATCTGCCTTCTCTCAATGATGAGGAAGTAGCTTTGCTCTCGCGGCCTATAACCGCAGAGGAACTGTGTGGAGAGGCGACTCTGTACATCTTGCTGCATGTATGCGTTCCTTGATCATCCGATCGAGGGTGAATACTGCTGTGCAAAATGTAAGCACATTGTTTCCCTGGAAGCCCAGGTTCTGAATCTAGGGAAGCAACTGTCAGCACTGAGAAGTCCCTCCATACTAAAGGTGAGCCAGGAATGTACACGGCAGGTGCCGGCAGGGGCCAGCACAGAGGCGGGTGGAGACAAAGAGGTGCAGGCACTAGCAAAGAGTAGATGGGTGACAGTCAGGAGGGGTAGAGGAGGAAGTGCCAGAGAGGCCGATCCAGGACTGGAGCATCCCAATAAGTATGCTCCATTGAGTGTCATTGGTGAAACCAGTCAGGGACCAGCACTGCTGGAGATGAGGGACTCTCCTAGCTGCCAGGGGAAGAACTCCTCCAGTGAGAGTGGGGGGCAGCAAAGGGAAAGCAAAGACAGATTCTGGTGGTAGGGGACTCAATTCTTAGAAGGACCGAGAGGGCAATCTGTAACCAAGACCTGAAGCGCCGAACAGTATGTTGTCTACCGGGCGCTCGGGTTCGGCACATCACGGATCTTGTGGACAGATTACTGGGAGGGGCTGGGGAAGACCCGGCTGTCATGGTGCACGTTGGCACCAATGACAAAGTCAGAGGCAGATGGAGTGTCCTAAAGAACGATTTTAGGGACTTAGGTGCTAAATTGAGGAAAAGGACCTCCAAGGTAGTATTCTCAGGAATACTACCGGTACATCGAGCCACACCAGAAAGGCAGAGGGAGATTAGGGAAGTAAACAAGTGGCTGAAGAGCTGGTGTAGTAAGGAGGGGTTTGGGTTCCTGGAGGACTGGGCCGACTTCTCAGTCGGTAACCAGTACTATAGAAGGGACGGACTGCACCTAAATGAGGAGGGTGCAGATCTGCTGGGAATGAAGATGGCCAAAAAGTTAGAGGGGTTTTTAAACTAGGCGATGGAGGGGAGGGTCCAGAGACAGTGATAACCAGCGCGGATGATATTCCAGAGGGTAGTGTTGGGGGCATTAGTGGTAGGCTAACCAAAGCACAAAAACACAAGGTGAGTATAGTAGCAAGTCCTAGTTGCAATTTTAAAACACCCAATACGAGGACAATATGCGACCGGTCTAAACTATGTGGCATGTTCACCAATGCCAGGAGCATGGCAGACAAGATGGGTGAACTAGAGATACTGTTGTACAAGGAGGATTTGGATTTTGTGGGAATTTCAGAGACCGGGTTCAACAGCTCTCATGATTGGCTGGCAAACATTCAAGGGTATACCCTATACCGCAAGGATAGAGAGGGTAAAAAAGGGGGAGGGGTATGCCTATATATCAAGAATAATGTACAAGCGAATGTGAGAGATGACATCACTGAGGGAGCTAGAGAGGAGGTGGAATCCTTATGGGTAGAGCTCCAAAGGGATGAAGCTAAGGGGAAAATAATACTGGGAGTATGCTATAGGCCCCCTAACCTGAAGGAGGAAGTGGAGACGGATCTCCTATCACAAATTGGATTAGCAGCAAGGATGGGAAGTGTTATCATAATGGGGGATTTTAATTATCCAGACATAGACTGGGCGGAGGGAACCGCGCATTCATTTAAGGCTCGCCAGTTCCTTAATGTCTTGCAGGACAATTTTATGGGTCAGATGGTAGATGCACCAACTAGAAATAAAACATTACTGGATCTACTGATTACCAACAATACAGACCTGATCACAGATGTGGAAATACGGGGCAATTTAGGAACAGCGATCACAGGTCAATTAGTTTCAGTATAAATCACACAAATAGGAAACATAAAGGGAATACAAAGACACTGAATTTCAAAAGAGCCAACTTCCCTAAACTACAAACCTTGCTAAAAGGCATAAATTGGGATAAAATATTAGGAACAAAGAATACGGAGGAGAGATGGGTTTGCTTTAAGAGCATATTAAATAAGGGCATTAGCCAATGTATTCCATTGGGTAATAAATTTAAAAGAGCGAACAAAAATCCTGGATGGCTTAACTCCAATGTAAAAATGCATATAAAAGCAAAGGAGAAGGCCTTAAAAAAATACAAGGTTGAGGGATCATCCTCAGCATTCAGACTTTATAAAGAATGCAATAAGAAATGTAAGGGTGCAATTAGGACGGCTAAGATAGAACATGAAAGACACATAGTGGAGGAGAGCAAAAAAAATCCCAAGAAATTCTTTAAGTATGTAAACAGTAAAAAAGGGAGGACAGACCATATTGGCCCCATAAAGAATGAGGAAGGACATCTGGTTACAAAGGATGGGGAGATGGCAAAGGTATTGAATTTATTCTTCTCCTCAGTCTTCCCGAGTGAATCGGGGGGCTTCAGTAACCAAAACTGCAGTGTTTATCCTCATGACACAACACAGGAAGCACCTCCATGGTTAACAGAGGACAGAATTAAAATTAGGCTTGAGAAACTTAACATTAATAAATCACCGGGACCAGATGGCTTGCATCCGAGGGTACTTAGGGAACTCAGTCAGGTGATTGCCAGACCGTTGTTCCTAATTTTTACAGACAATCTATTGACTGGAATGGTACCAGCTGATTGGAGAAAAGCCAATGTAGCACCAATATTTAAAAAGGACCCAAAAAACATCCCTGGGAATTACAGACCAGTTAGCCTAACATCAATCGTATGTAAACTCTTGGAGGGGATGATAAGGGACTATATACAAGATTTTAGTAATAAGAATGATATCATTAGCAGTAATCAGCATGGATTCATGAAGAATCGTTCTTGCCAAACCAATCTATTAGCTTCTATGAGGAGGTGAGTTGCCATCTAGATAAAGGAAGGCCCGTAGACGTGGTGTATCTGGATTTTGCAAAAGCATTTGACACAGTTCCCCATAAACGTTTACTGTACAAAATAGGGTCCGTTGGCATGGACCATAGGGTGAGTACCTGGATTGAAAACTGGCTACAAGGGCGAGTTCAGAGGGTGGTGATAAATGGGGAGTACTCAGAATGGTCAGGGGTGGGTAGTGGGGTTCCCCAGGGTTCTGTGCTGGGACCAATCCTATTTAATTTGTTTATAAACGATCTGGAGGATGGGATAAACAGTTCAATCTCTGTATTTGCAGACGATACTAAGCTAAGCAGGGCAATAACTTCTCCGCAGGATGTGGAAACCTTGCAAGAAGATCTGAACAAATTAATGGGGTGGGCGACTACATGGCAAATGAGGTTCAATGTAGAAAAATGTAAAACAATGCATTTGGGTGGCAAAAATATGAATGCAATCTATACACTGAAGGGAGAACCTCTGGGGGAATCTAGGATGGAAAAGGACCTGGGGGTCCTAGTAGATGATAGGCTCAGCAATGGCATGCAATGCCAAGCTGCTGCTAATAAGGCAAACAGAATATTGGCATGTATTAAAAGGGGGATCAACTCCAGAGATAAAACGATAATTCTCCCGCTCTACAAGACTCTGGTCCGGCCGCACCTGGAGTATGCTGTCCAGTTCTGGGCACCAGTCCTCAGGAAGGATGTACTGGAAATGGAGCGAGTACAAAGAAGGGCAACAAAGCTAATAAAGGGTCTGGAGGATCTTAGTTATGAGGAAAGGTTGCGAGCGTTGAACTTATTCTCTCTGGAGAAGAGACGCTTGAGAGGGGATATGATTTCAATTTACAAATACTGTACTGGTGACCCCACAATAGGGATAAAACTTTTTCGCAGAAGAGAGTTTAATAAGACTCGGGGCCACTCATTACAATTAGAAGAAAAGAGGTTTAACCTTAAACTACGTAGAGGGTTCTTTACTGTAAGAGCGGTAAGGATGTGGAATTCCCTTCCACAGGCGGTGGTCTCAGCGGGGAGCATTGATAGCTTCAAGAAACTATTAGATAATCACCTGAATGACCGCAACATACAGGGATATGTAAGGTAATACTGACACATAATCACACACATAGGTTGGACTTGACGGACGTGTGTCTTTTTTCAACCTCACCTACTATGTAACTATGTAACTCGTGAGCGCTATTGCTGGGTCTCCAAAGGGAAAAGCGACTGGCCCTGACTGCTTTACAATTTCCTATTACAAAGCCTTCCAAGCACGATTGGCGACCCACTTTATCACCGCCTTCAATGCAATCCTAGACAACTATACCATGCCACCGGACCTTTTGCAAGCAAGCATCACCGTTATCACTAAGCCAGGAAGAGATCCGCTTCTTTGTGCAAGCTACAGGCCTATTTCCTTGCTTAATTGTGACTTTAAGTTGTTCACCAAAATTTTGGCTGAGAGATTAGGCTCTGTCCTCCAACATATAATCCCCCTAGATCAGGTCGGATTCATACGCAATAGAGAAGCACGGGATAACACAACAAGGACAATAGATGTTGTGGCAAGGGCCAAACGTCTTAACATCCCATTCATCTTATTGTCTACAGATGCCGAAAAGGCGTTTGACAGGGTGAACTGGACTTTCCTCCTAGCCACTTTGCAACGCCTTGGGATGGCGACCTCCATTCTATCCTGGATTTCTGCCATACACTCCACCCCCACTGCAATAGTCAGGGTAAACGGAGTTGCTTCCAGCCCCTTTGCTATAAGTAATGGCATGAGACGGGTGCCCGCTTTCTCCGCTCCTCTTCATACTTTCCTCAGAACCCCTACTGCACATTAGGCTTAACCCTGATGTTAGAGGACTTACAACTAACACTTACCACCATAAAATTGCCGCCTATGTGGACGATCTTCTGTTTTACATCTCAGAACCGCATATCTCTCTCCCGGTCCTCTTAGCTGAAATGCACCAATATGGTGATCTATCGAATTTCAAAATCAATTTACAAAAGTCAGAAGCGCTCAACATATCCTTCACTCCTGGCTCCCAGGCTCACCTTAGTAGTAACTTTCCCTTCCGATGGACTCCTCAGGCTATCCAATACCTAGGCACTAAGATCCCTTCTAACCTACATCTCATCTACCAACTCAACTTCCAGCCCCTCATGAACATTTTCTCTTCAGATTTAGACAGATGGAAGAGCATGGCGGTTTCCTGGTTTGGTAGATGCAATATTCTAAAGATGAACATCATGCCGAGGCTGTTCTACCTTTTACAAGCTTTGTCATTTAGGATTCCGCAGAGCTTCTTTGGTAAGCTGCGTACAATTTTCATTAATTATGTCTGGCAAGGCAAGGCTCCGCAACTTTGAAGATCTGCAGCGGCCAAAACTCAGAGGTGGGGTTGGCCTCCCTGACCCGGCCCTTTACTATACTGCGGTCCACATGAACAGAATAGTGGACTGGTGCAGACACTTACCCCATAAATTATGGGTCTGCCTGGAACAGGAAACGGTGCCGATTCCCTTAGTGGGCCTACCTTGGAGCAGGATGCGGTTTTCGCAATTTTCCTCTCCGCATCCACTGATCGAGCCTATATTGCAGGAGCTCCATAGATACATCAGGATAGCAGAAACGGCCAGCTTTCCCTCCCCGTTAACGCCCATTATTGGACACCCGGACTTCACACCAGGTATCTCTGACAGGTCCTTCCGGCTCCAATCATACCAGAGCCTGGTTAGAGCCTCTTCTTTTCTTGGCCCTTCTGAGTGGCTTGACCCTTCAGGCCTATATCCAATCTATAATTCCTCCATTTTGGGCAGGTGGAAAATTTCACAACTTTCCCACTTTGTCTGGGAGATGAGGCCATACGGAAATCCCTCTCCTATTCTTACAACATCTTACTTGCTCACACATCTCAACATGACCCCCCATATTTGAAGAAATGGGAGAGAGATCTCAAAACCACGTTTACTGAGGACCAAAAGAATCATATCCTCTTCTTTGCACATAAGTTGTCCTTGTGTAACAAGTACCAGGAGATCACCTACAAGATTCTGACGCGCTGCTATAGGAATCTGTGTTAGTGTCAATATTCCAAGGACACAGCCCTCTGTGTTGGAGATGTGGTACCCAAACTGGCACGCTACTTCACATCTTCTGGTAATGTCCAGAGCTGTCCCTCTTCTGGAGACAAGTTCTACAGATCATTAACAAGATTACCGACGTCTCTCTTCAAGATAACCCGGCAGCAGTACTCCTAAACCTGACACCCTTGTCTTGTAAGCGATATCTCAGATCCTTACTGAAACACCTCCTGAATGCAGCGAAGGCGTGTGTCCCCAGCGTGTGGAAGCAACAATCTCCACCAGTGGTGTCACAGTGGTTTGCCAGGGTGTGCAATATACATCAGATGGAGCATCTTACAGCTGCCCTAGGGGATAGAAAGGAAGAACACAACACTCACTGGACACATTGGGATCTGTCATTGACACCTTTGGTGTCGTCCACTTTTCTTTTCTAATAAAGAGAAAAGTCCCTCGGTTTGCGGGGTTCCAATGGTGCCGTTCCTGCGAATCCAGGACTAAGAGTCACACTTTAGAGGACTAAAACAAAACAGTTTACCTCATATAGAGTTCAAGGGCTTGGTACCTGTTAGTTAGGGATAAGGACGTTTTACCTCTCAGGTTGTCGTTCTTCTTCCCTATTGTTATTACCCAATGGTATACATAAGTCCAATAACATTAACCCTCTTTTCAGTTTGGTGGTTCCCACCGCGGTTCAAATTAACTTGCAGGACATAACTGTTGTGGAGTCTCTAGACCCCAGTTTCCTGAAGTATGACATTGTTATGGAACCTTGACTGTCATGTCACTAATGTACGTAGTCATTTTTGATGGGTTTCTGTTGTTACCTGTTATTCGATGTTGTTGATTGACATGTGTGATATAATGCCATTTTGTTTAACCCACATACTTTAAATAAAGATTTAAAAAAAATAATTTATAACTGGCTCTGTGAGTAATAATTGGCTCTGTGAGTAATAGTTTCTTACTGGCTCTGTGAGTAATAATTTATAACTGGCTCTATGAGTAATCATTTATACTATAACTGGCTCTGTGAGTAATCATTTATACTATAACTGGCTCTGTGAGTAATAATTGGCTCTATGAGTAATCATTTATACTATAACTGGCTCTGTGAGTAATCATTTATACTATAACTGGCTCTGTGAGTAATAATTGGCTCTGTGAGTAATCATTTATACTATAACTGGCTCTGTGAGTAATCATTTATAACTGGCTCTGCGAGTAATCATTTATAACTGGCTCTGTGGGTAATAATTTATAATTTGCTCTGTGAGTAATATATACTATTTTTCAGGACAAGCTTTCGGGGTATGCCCCCTTCTTCAAGGTCCAAGCAGTACTGATTCACAAATTTTTAAGCAGAATGTTAAAGAAAAAGAAAAAAGAGAAAAGCAAACACAAATAATGGCAGCAAACCCTGCAATAAAAAACGCTGCAAACTATGCAACCAGATCAATCTATCCTCGTGGCCGGCGGTCATCGCGACCGTCCGCCATGATCACTAGCACCCCTGCTCTGCAGAGGGCGCTATCTGGACCCCACGAGCCCACGTACAGTTACGTGGTTTCGCGCAGGGGAGCCAACCTGCCGCAGTGTAACTGCGGCGGCTGGTCCGAAAGCGGTTAAGGAGGAACCCCAGAAACCAATTGTTGTCTTTTTCGTGAGCAACCAGTAAAATACCCAGATACAGTGCCTTCAAAAAGAATTCATACCCCTTTTTCCACATTGTGTCATGTTACAACCAAAAACGTAAATGTATTTTATTGGGATTTTATATGATAGACCAACACAAAGTGGCACATAATTGTGAAGTGGAAGGAAAATGATAAATGGTTTTCATTTTTTTTTTTTACAAATAAATATGTGAAAAGTGTGGCGTGCATTTGTATTCAACCCCCTTTACTCTGATACCCCTAACTAAAGACTAGTGGAACCAATTGCCTTTAGATGTCACCTAATTAGTAAATAGAGTCCACCTGTGTTTAATTTATTCTCAGTATAAATAGTCCTGTGAAGCCCTCAGAGGTTTGTTAGAGAACCTTAGTGAACAAAGAGCATCATGAAGGCCAAGGAACACACCAGACAGGTCAGGGATAAAGATTTGGAGAATCTTCAAGTGGGGTTAGGTTATAAAAAATATCCCAAGCTTTGATAATCTCAAGAAGCATTGTTCAATCCATCATCCGAAAATGGAGTATTAACCACTGGTGGTTAAGGTTAAACTTTTGGATGGAAGCCAGGCACCTCTTTTTGCTCCGTAGAGAAGACTGTATAACTCCCGTGGTAACATGTAATGTAAAAGAATAATCTAGTGTTCTCTGTATGACTACAAACAGGATCATATATTATAAAAGACAGGTACTCACATAGGCGGCACTAAAACCAAGTGCTGGGGTAACAGCTGGGGTATTCACTTTATGCCTGTTACCCCAGCACTTGGTTTTAGTGCCGCCTATGTGAGTACCTGTCTTTTATAATATATGATCCTGTTTGTAGTCATACAGAGAGCACTAGATTATTCTTTTACATTACATGTTACCACGGGAGTTATACAGTCTTCTCTACGGAACAAAAAGAGGTGCCTGGCTTCCATCCAAAAGTTTAACCTTAACCACCAGTGGTGGCGAATGCCTTTATGACCTTCCTGTTAGAGAATGGACCCCTGAGCTAAGGTGAGCAGTTTGGCTAGCAAATGGTGTGAGCACGGTTTAAGGAGCACTTCAGAATCTGCATGAAGCACCCTTTACCACCGTTGATGTCTCCGGCTTTTCAACTATATTTGAGTTCTTTTACATATGCCACAATGGACTTTTAATACCTTTAATTTGTTTTGTAACGCTGCACTATCTATTACATCACAACTGCAAACCTACCAAGACATGACCGTCCACCTAAACTGACAGGCCGGGCAAGGAGAACATTAATCGGAGAAGCAGCCAAGAGGTCAATGGTAACCCTGGAGGAGCTGCAGAGATCCACAGCTCAGGTGGGA
The DNA here is from genome assembly GCF_042186555.1 of Aquarana catesbeiana. Classification (NCBI taxonomy): domain Eukaryota; kingdom Metazoa; phylum Chordata; class Amphibia; order Anura; family Ranidae; genus Aquarana; species Aquarana catesbeiana. Next base: position 407,726,699 of record NC_133326.1, on the reverse strand, counting down.
GAATCTGTCCACAGGACAACTATTAGTCCTGCACTCCACAAATCTGGCCTTTATGGAAGAGTGACAAGAAGAAAGCCATTGTGAAAGAAAGCCATAGGAAGTCCCGTTTGAAACATGTGAGAAGCCATGTGGGGTACACAGCAAACATGTAGAAGAAGGTGCTCTGGTCAGATGAGACCAAAATTGAACTTTTTGCCCTAAAAGCAAAACGCTATGTGTGGCGAAAAACGAACACTGCACATCACCCTGAACACACCATCCCCACTGTGAAACATGGTGGTGGCAGCATCATGTTGTGGGGATGCTTTTCTTCAGCAGGGACAGGGAAGCTGGTCAGAGTTGATGGGAAGATGGATGGAGCCAAATACAGAGCAATCTTAGAAGAAAACCTGTTTAGAGTCTGCAAAAGACTTGAGACTGGGGCGGAGGTTCACCTTCCAGCAGGACAACAACCCTAAACATACAGCCAAAGCTACAATGGAATGGTTTAGATCAAAGCATATTCATGTGTTAGAATGGCCCAGTCAAAGTCCAGACCTAAATCCATTTGAGAATCTGTGAAAATCATTTATCATTTTCCTTCCACTTCACAATTATGTGCCACTTTGTGTTGGTCTATCACATAAAATCCTAATAAAATACATTTATGTTTTTGGTTGTAACATGACAAAATGTGAAAACTTCAAGGGGTATGAATACTTTTCCAAGGCACTGTTCAGCCATTCGCAGATTTCAGATACTCAGAAACTTTGTAGCCCTTTTCTGCATTTTAGCCCCAGTTCATATCGGTGTGACTTGTCGTGCGATTTGACATCAAATCCCACGACAAGTCTCACCCTATTTGTGCTTATGGAACCGTTCAAATCGGCGTGACTCTGACTTGCACCGATTTTGAAAAGGTTTCTGCACTACGTTTGGCGATTTCATGTGCGACTTGTGTACAAATCTGTCCCTGAAGTCACACAGCCGTTGGCAAGCCGTACATGAAATCACACTGGCGGCTTTGAAGTCACACAGCATGATTTCACAGCCGTATTCAGTGTGAACCAGGGCTTAAAGCGGTATTAAATCCAGAAGCAAAAATGTATTATATTGCAGCTTACCAATTCTTAGATGTGATGGCTGCATTCGTTTTCTTTTTTAGGCTTTCTTTCTTTCTATTTTTCATCTGGTAAACCAGCCAGTAAGTCTGTTGTTTTTCAAAAGAACAAGCGGTTCAGCAGAATGTATCAGTTACAGAGGTGAGAAAATTGGTTGCTGTAACTGATTATAAAGTATTAGCCAGAGTTTGGCTTCAATGCATTACTGCATCTATATCTGCTAGTACATCTTATGCCCCGTACACAATGTGCGATCGGAGCGTGTTGTTGGAAATTCTGACCGTGTGTGGGCTCCATCGGACTTTTTCCATCGGATTTTCCGATACACAAAGTTTGAGAGCAGGCTATAAAATTTTCCAACAACAAAATTCGATCGCGTCAATTCCGACCGTGTATGGACAATTCCGACGCACAAAGTGCCACACATGCTCAGAAGAAATTCCAAGACGGAACAGCTCGGTCTGGTAAAATTAGGGTTCGGAATGGATAGAGCACTTTCATCATGCTGCAATGTTTAAAATTGTTTAATACAGCGCACTCTCTTCTTCTTTATAATGTGAGAAGAATGAAGTAGTTTTGCTGCTCATATTTACACAGACTTCTCACAAACTTCTTTCCTTATTATTTATCGTGATTCCCTCAATATATTTTGATTTGTCACATCTGACCAAATTTGTTTTTTGTTATTTTATTTTTGTTTTGTATTTTTTTCAAGGCTGTTTTTTTTTTTTTTTTTTTTGTTTGTTTTGTATTTTTTTAAAGCCTGTTTTGTTTTTGTTTTTTTGGGTTTGTATTTGTTTCAAGGCTGATTTTTTTTTTATTGGTTTGACTCCATAATATTTTTGTGTGCGTTTTGTGTGTCAAGTTACCACAACACCATTGGTATCTTGTATTATTTAATCTCAAGGAGATTGCTTGGTGTTGGTGTCCCTTGTTAATTTCACATTGTATTTTTGAAATGTACCTGAATCCTCACAAACAAACTGTCCTTTTTGAAGGAAAACACACATAGGCGAGTATAATTGAACCAAAAATTGCTTTATTAAGGGCTCAGAACCAAACAAAGAGGGAGGCAACGCTGGATAAACATCATAAATTGGCGAAGCCTTTGACCCCCAGGGCACACATCAATTATTTTCCAGCAAAATTGGTGGCCTGAGGAGTCCTTATCTAAGGGAGTGCAGTCTGGTCCAGAAGTCTCAGAGATCCGGAAAGCAGCAGATGACATCTGTGTCCCCAGGCTGTGGTACTACAAGAGCCTGCATATTTTGCCAGACCAGACTGAACCCAGGGTCATCACTCTCTGGTCTTCCTTCCACGCTTCCTTCCCAGCTGTGGCTCTGGTGTTGGAGATGTGGCAGGAGGAGGAGTAGGACCTGGAGGAGGAGGAGGAGTAGGACTATGTGTGAGGTCACAAATGTGGGTAGCACATGTTATTTGGCCCCTCAACCCCTTATTGAGAGCTTCCAAAATTAAGAACTCACACAGGAGTCGTTGGCCTTCCTCCATCTGCATAATTTTGCATGCAGTTATGCCAGCAAAGTCCTCCTCCACACTGTGGGGTGTTCTGAGGGCCTCAGAAGCCTTCCAAAAGAGGCCTATGGCAGCCTCCTCCAGGTTACTCCTCTTCCTGCCACTTTTTCTTTGAAGGTAGAGGGGAGGGACCTGGGTATCGGGCAGCCTGCTTGGCCCGGCCACCTCCTGGCTGAGACTTCCCTGTGTACAAAAAAGGGACATGGTTTTTTTTTTTTTTTTATTTTTTTTTAAATCTTTTTTTTTTCCACATCAGTAAACAGTATTTGGAGGGCTAAATCAGTTTGATGTTCATTAACTGTCGCCTTCTCGTATTCACATCATAGTGGATTATACTTTTTCTCATTGCTTTTTATATCGTCATAATGACCAACGGATTCCATTACGCCTCTTTACCAACAAGTCCTCTGTCACTTCCATCTCGTAAGCCCCACCAACTAGGACTCGATAACCAAAGGGACCCATCCTTTTCCAACTCAGTTTAGAGAAAGAGGGGACCAGTAAGGAGAAAGAAAAAGGACAAAGACACCAACAAAAAATACAAGAAGAGAAGTTTGTAAAAATGAACTTGTGGGTTCCCCGTGCCCATCTTCTACTGTCCCAGCCTGTATTGTGTACCAACTTGCCTATGCCCTAATACCCCAATCCCCCCCCACCTACTCCCTATATATTTATCCTGTGCCCTACTAAACTATCTATTTAACTAAAAATGTTCATATCCAGAAACACTTTATTATAGCATCCTTTGCCTGCAAGGATACCAGTTGCCTATATACCTATATTAAGCCCATCCCTCAGTCTATTCCGTGTCTATGCCGATCCCACTATTAATGACTCTTCACTTTCTCTATCCACATCTTCCACATGCTTTCAAATTCCTGAAGATTGCCCCTTTTTATGTACTCCATTCTTTCCCTACCCAAGGTTTCATTCATTGTAGAGATCCAGTCTTTCACGGTGGGGGGCTCCTTTACCTGCCATCTAAGTGCTATCAACTTTCTAGCCTGAAACAGGGCCCGCGTGACAGCTAAGGTAGTACTCAACCTTTCTCCCATCACTCTTCTATGCCCCAGAATACAAGTCAGGGCCTCGTTTGCCACAGTCGTACCGAAAATATTTCCCAAAAATACATGGGACATGGTTTTAGTTTTTGCTTCATCAATCACAATCATAAATTAGCAATTCAAACTATCATCTATTTAACATCATTGATTGGACAACCAGAAATATTTAGAAGAACGCTATACCTGGCTCAAGCTGGGCTCCTCCACATGTTGCTGCCTGGAAGGCCCAGGTTGGGTGTCAGAAGCCTGGAAGCGTGGAAGGAAGACTGGAGAGTGCTGGCCTGGTTTCAGTCTGGCCTGCCAGAAAATGCAGTCTGTCATAGTACCACAGCCTGGGTACATAAACGTCATCTGCAGCTCCTAATCTCTGGGAATCCTGGACCTTCTTGTGCTCCCTTAGATAAGTGCTCCTCAGGCCACCAATTAGGATCTTCAAATAGGTGATGTCTGCCGTGGGGATCACCGCCTTCACAAATTCCAACAAATTATCCAGCGCTGCCTTCCTCTTTGTTTGGTTCTTATATTCAGGGTGGTTTATCTGCCACAGACAGGGCAGCTCCCTGAACAGATCAATGAAGATTGGCATAAAGTCCTTATCTTTCAAGATATCCATTTTCACTGCTAGACACAACACAAGACAAACCCTAATGTCAGCCTAAAGTCTTCTAAACTTGTGCAAATACAGGCCTCCATCTAGAAGCAGTATAGGCCCAATGTTAAATCTTACCTTCGCAATCTCGATCGGCGCCTCCGTTACTCCTTCCTCCGCTCACAGATCGTACGTACTACGCACGCGTGTTACGCTTTATATACACTGCGCATGCGTGAAACTCCGCCCGCCCCTGATGTTCTTTCTAGTCTATTCCCCGCCCCTTCTCGTTCGTCGCAGTGGGGGAAGAGCACATGGCGGAGACACAGCAGGTGTCAGATAATTACACCAATGAGGAGGAGGAGGAAAGCCCGGAGGCAGAAACGTCCCGATCCAGAAGGAGACGATTTAAGGCCTCAAATATGTCCTTTGGGGAGATGTTGGACATCCTGAAGAGGGCCGACTATGACGGGAAGTATGGACCTTACCCCAACCCCAATGTCAGAAAGGCCAAGATCATGGCGAAAGTGGTCAAGAGTCTGCACCGGAATTTCGGGGTACGACGATCGAAAGATCAGCTCAGGAAGCGGTGGTCGGACCTCAAATTAAGAGAGCACGAGCAGTACAGAAAGATCCAGAGAGTGCTGCAAAAAAAGTAAGTAGTTGTCCTGTGTTCCTATTCTTTATGTTTATTACGTTCGTGCTGCTCCATGTGCTTTTCTTAACTGTTATCCAGTTTAAAATGGCAACTTTCATGTTCATGGGCACATTATTCATTCGTATAAAACATTGTTGTTGCCCACATTTTTTATGGCCTACTTGTCTGAAAATAATTTGGTTGTGTAGATGGGTTTGAAACTAGAATGAAATGCGAACTAGATTCTGTGTAAGGAGAGGACACTCAGCAGCTTTTAACACATCTGGACGCTGTAGCACTAGTGTGGGACACAAGAACACCCTTTTTATTAGGGGGCCCACACAGGTGCTCCAGTGTATACTATAGGGGTGTCTCCATCTGTGAAGCTTGTACAAAACAGGTAAAGTATTGAAGCTTGACAAAGGACAATAAAAATTCTACATCTTGGAACTCCAAAATAGACAATCTTGGCCAAAATAGACAATTGTACCCCACTTCCAAGCAATGTTTCATATTCCTATTTCTGCCATCAAATTAACCACAACCCTAATCCTGACCCCTAACCCTAATATTAACCCCAACCATAATCCTGACCCCTAACCCTAATATTAACCCCAACCCTAATCCTAACCCCTAACCCTAATATTAACCCCCATCCCTAACCCCTAATCCTAATATTTACCCCATTGCTAATGCTAACCCCTAACCCTAATATTAACCCCTATCCCTTATATAAACCCCAACCCTAATTCTTACCACTAACGCTAATTTTAACCCCAACCCTAATCCTAACCCTAATATTAACCTCACCCCTAATACTTACCCCTAATACTAACCCCTAACCCTAATATTAACCCCAACCCTAATCCTAACCCCTAACCCTAAAATTAACCCCATCCCTAACCCCTAATCCTAAAATTTACCCCACCCCTAATACTTACCCCTAACCCTAATATTAACCCCTATCCCTTATATAAACCCCAACCCTAATCCTAACCCCTAACCCTAATATTAACCCCAACCCTAATCCTGACCCCTAACCCTAATATAAACCCCTAACCCTAAAATTAACCCCCATCCCTAACCCCTAATCCTAATATTTACCCCAACGATAATGCTAACCCTAATATTAACCCCTAACCCTTATATAAAACCTAACCCTAATCCTAACCCCTAACCCTAATATTAACCCCAACCCTAATCCTAACCCCTAACTCTAATATTAACCCCAACCCTAATAGTAACCCCAACTCTAATCCTGACCCCTAACCCTAATATAAACCCCTAACCCTAAAATGAACCCCCATCCCTAACCCCTAATCCTAATATGTACCCCAACGCTAATATTAACCCCTATCCCTTATATAAACCCCAACCCTTATTCTTACCACTAACCCTAATATTAACCCCAACCCTAATCCTAACCCTAATATTAACCCCACCCCTAATCCTAACCCTTAACCTTGAAATTAACCCCAACCCTAATATTAACCCCTAACCCTGATATGAACCCCAACCCTAATATTAAACCCAAACCTAATCCTGACCCCTAACCCTAATATTAACCCCAACCCTAATCCTGACCCCTAACCCTAATCCTGACCCCAACCCTAATCCTAACCCTAATATTAACCCCTAACCCTAATATTAACCCCAACCCTAATCCTAACCCCTAACCCTAATATTAACCCCCATCCCTAACCCCTAATCCTAATATTTACCCCATTGCTAATGCTAACCCCAACCCTAATTCTTACCACTAACCCCAACCCTAATCCTATCCCCTAACACTAATCCTAACCCCTAACACTAATATTAACTCCAACCCTAATCCTAACCCCTAACACTAATATTAACCTCAACCCCAATATTACCCCCTAATACTATCCCCTAACCCTAATATTAACCCCAACCCTAATCCTAACTCCTAACCCTAATATTAAAGTGAAGCTGCTGGCTTTTAATAATAGGACACTTACTTGTCCTGGAGTCCAGCGAATTTGGCACCGCAGCTGATGTTTCCATCAGCTATCAGGTGCTGCTGCCACCATTACGGGTAAGGGAACCCGGCATTGTAGCCCTACGGCTTCATGCTGGGAACCCTACTGCGCATGCGCGAGGCCCCGCTCCTCTCTCCTACTGGCCCGGCGACGGGGGGAGGAGGAGGGATCCCCGCAGTGATGTCACGGCGCGGACTCCGGGAAATGGAAACAGGATACCTGTCTTTGACTCCTGTCCCCCCTCCCACCCGAAAGGTGCGAATTTGTGGCACCGGAGGGGGAGAGGAAACAAATGAGGGTGGAATTCCGCTTTAACCCCAACCCTAATCCTAACCCCAACCCTAGTCCTAACCCCTAACCCTAATATTAACCCCTAACCCCAACCCCTAACCAAAAAAAAAAGTTAAAAAATTAAATAAATAAATAATAAATAAATGATAAATAAAAGCACCTGAAAAAGCTGAAAAATAGAGCAACAAATGATTAAATACAGGTGTATGATATTTTTCTCTATTGGCTAATAAAGCATCAAAATGCTTTAAAAATGCTCTACAGAAACACTCAAAGATGTGTATACAAACATAAAAATGCTACAAAAATGCGACCCTGAGGTGTGAATGCCGCCTCACAGCTCTTATTTGAATTTTACCAAAAGTGAAACTATTGCAGGGGATGCCTAAAATCGGACGTTTATTAGTACAGACTTCTGGGAAAATCAGTGAGCCAATCACACAAGCAGAAAATGACATCTCAGGGGGCGTTTCCTACACCGTCTGCATACAGACCGCCTCCAGGCTGCCATATTGCATTGAATTTTATGGAAAAGTACAGCGGCTGCAGTTTGAAATAATCTAATTTTCAACAATAATCATTGTAGGTGCAATTTTTTTCGCAATATTTTTTTCCCATGGAAGTGGGGTTACCCTTTAACCACTTCAGCCCCGGAAGGATTTACCCCCTTCCTGACCAGAGCACTTTTTACAATTTGGCACTGCGTCTCTTTAACTGCTAATTGCGCAGTCATGCAATGCTGTACCCAAACTAAATTTGCGTCCTTTTCTGCCCACAAATAGAGCTTTCTTTTGATGGTATTTGATCACCTCTGCAGTTTTTCTTTTTGCGCTATAAATGGAAAAAGACTGAAAATTTTGAAAAAAAAATGATATTTTCTACTTTTTGTTATAAAAAAAATCCAATAAACTAAATTTTAGTCATACATTTAAGACAAAATGTATTCAGCCACATGTCTTTGGTAAAAAAATGTCAATAAGCGTATATTTATTGGTTTGCACAAAAGTTATAGCGTCTACAAACTAGGGTACATTTTCTGGAATTTACACAGCTTTTAGTTTATGATTGCCTATGTCATTTCTTAAGGTGCTAAAATGGCAGGGCAGTACAACCCCCCCCAAATGACCCCATTTTTGGAAAGTAGACACCCCAAGGAAATTTCTGAGAGGCATGTTGAGCCCATTGAATATTAATTTTTTTTGTCCCAAGTGATTGAATAATGACAAAAAAAAAAAAAAAAAAAATTTACAAAAAGTTGTCACTAAATTATATATTGCTCACACGGGCCATGGGCATATGTGGAATTGCACCCCAAAATACATTCTGCTGATTCTCCTGAATACGGGGATACCACAAGTGGGGGACTTTTTGGGAGCCTAGCCGCGTACGGGGCCCCGAAAACCAATCACCGCCTTCAGGATTTCTAAGGGTGTAAATTTTTTATTTCACTCCTCACTACCTATCACAGTTTTGAAGGCCATAAAATGCCAAGATGGCACAACCCCCCCCCCCCAAATGACCCCATTTTGGAAAGTAGACACCCCAAGCTATTTGCTGAGAGGTATAGTGAGTATTTTGCAGCTCTCATTTGTTTTTGAAAATGAAGAAAGACAAGAAAAAAAAAATTCTCTTCTTTTTTTAAATTTTCAAAACTTTGTGACACAAAGTGAGGTCTGCAAAATACTCACTATACCTCTCAGCAAATAGCTTGGGGTGTCTACTTTCCAAAATAGGGTAATTTGGGGGGGTTTGTGCCACCTGGGCATTCCATGGCCTCCGAAACTATGATAGGCAGTGAAGAGTGAAATCAAAAATTTACGCCCTTAGAAAGCCTGAAGGCGGTGCTTGGTTTTCGGGGTCCCGTACGTGGCTAGGCTCCCAAATAGTCTCACATATGTGGTATCCCTGAACTCAGGAGAAGCAACAGAATGTATTTTGGGCTGTAATTTCACATATTCCCATGGCATGTTTGAGCAATATATCATTTAGTGACAACTTTGTGCAAAAAAAAAAAAAATAAATAAAAATTGTCTTATTCCCGCAACTAGTGTCACAATATAAAAAATTCCATGGACTCGACATGCCTCTCAGCAAATAGCTTGGAGTGTCTACTTTCCAAAATGGGGTCATTTGGGGGGGGGGGGGGTTGAACTGTCCTGGCATTTTATGCACAACATTTAGAAGCTTATGTCACACATCACCCACTCTTCTAACCACTTGAAGACAAAGCCCTTTCTGACACTTTTTGTTTACATGAAAAAATTATTTTTTTGCAAGAAAATTACTTTGAACCCCCAAACATTATATATTTTTTAAAGCAAATGCCCTACAGATTAAAATGGTGGGTGTTTCTTTTTTTCTCACACAGTATTTGCACATTGATTTTTCAAATGCATTTTTTTGGGAAAAAACACCACTTTTTAAAATTTGAATGCACTAAAACACACTATATTGCCCAAATGTTTGATGAAATAAAAAAGATGATCTTAGGCCGAGTACATGGATACCAAACATGACATGCTTTAAAATTGCGCACAAACGTGTAGTAGCGACAAACTGAATACATTTTTAAAAGCCTTTAAAGGTTACCACTTTAGATTTACAGAGGAGGTCTACTGCTAAAATTCCTGCCCTCGATCTGACCTTCACGGTGATACCTCACATGCATGGTGCAATTGCTGTTTACATTTGATGCCAGACCGACACTTGCGTTCGCCTTTGCGCGAGAGCAGGGGGGGACAGGGGTGCTTTTTTTTTTTTTTTTTCTTTATTATTTTTTTGCTTTTTTATCTTATTTTTAAACTGTTCCTTTCATTTTTATTGTTATCTCAGGGAATGTAAATATCCCATATGATAGCAATAGGTAGTGATAGGTACTCTTTTTTGAAAAAAATGGGGTCTATTAGACCCTAGATCTCTCCTCTGCCCTCAAAGCATCTGACCACACCAAGATCGGTGTGATAAAATGCTTTCCCAATTTCCCAATGGCGCTGTTTACATCCGGCGAACTCTAAGTCATGAAATGCTTGTAGCTTCCGGTTTCTTAGGCCATAGAGATGTTTGGAGCCACTCTGGTCTCGGATTAGCTCTATGGTCAGCTGGCTGAATCACCGGCTGCATTCTCAGGTTCACTGTTGAGACAGGAGAGCCAGAGAAAAATATGGAAGACGGTGGGGGGGGGGGGGGAATTCCCTCCCACTGATTGTAAAAGCAGTCTAGAGGCTAATTAGCCGCTAGGTTTGCTTTTACATGAAAGCCAACCGCTGGCTGAAAAGAATTATATAAAGAGAGCAAAAAGTTGCACTAATCAATAGTGCAAAATGATGAGCAAAAATTTAAAGTATAAGTGACATACAACCCATAACATAAATAAATAATACAGATAAACATCCAAAAATGAAACTAAGGTGCATCTACCGACACATATCAAAGTTATGCACCAGATGTGCGGGTGCAAATACTAAATAAATATGAAAATTGTGACACGACAAAAAATCAGGATAACAAAAGTCCATGAATGAAAATCAATCCGTAAGTGAAAAAATAAAGTCTATATTGAAAAATGAAACATCAGAAAATCCAATAGTGAAGGTAAGTCCACAGTGATGTATAGTGAGGGTCCACACTGGAGTGATAAGTGCAATATATGAATCTCCTCCACCACTGAAAAATACTGCCGCTTACCAGAAAACGATGGTCCCTTATTACAGGGGACCACACTGGGCAGATGGCTGTAACCCCAGCCCGGGATCTCCCTGGCAAGCACTGGACTCCAAAGCGTCAGCAAAAGTAGTCAGCAGACAGGATCGATATTGTGGCAGTATTAGACCAAAAAAACAAAAAAACTCCACATAGTGTAAATCCTTAAATATTTATTCAGGTAAAAAGACAAGTAATGCCGCGTACACACGAGCGGACTTTCTATCCTACTTGGTCCGGCACACTTTCCGACGGACTTTGTCCGCCAGGTGCGCCGGACTTTAAAACGAACGGACTTGCCCACACACGCCGGGATTTTCCGGCGGGCTAAGTCCGCCCGTCTTTCCGACGGACTTTCGCCGGAGTTCCGGCGGACTTTCAGAATGAACGGACTTGCCCACACACGGACAAGTCCGTTCATTTTGAACGTGACTCAGGTGCGACGGGACTAGAGAAGGATGTCAATCTTGCCGCTTTTATCGGCGAGATTGACACCTTGCTAGCCCCGTCGCGGGGCATACCAGGCCCTTAGGTCTGGTATGGATTATAAAGGGGAACCCCGCTACGCCGAAAAAACGGCGTGGGGTCCCCCTAAAATCCATACCAGACCCCGATCCGAGCACGCAGCCTGGCCGGTCAGGAAAGGGGGTGGGGACGAGCGAGCGCCCCCCCCCCCTCCTGAACCGTACCAGGCCGCATGCCCTCAACATGGGGGGTGGGTGCTTTGGGGGAGGGGGGCGCCCTGCGCCCCCCCCCCAAAGCACCTTGTCCCCATGTTGATGAGGACAAGGGCCTCTTCCCGACAACCCTGGCCGTTGGTTGTCGGGGTCTGCGGGCGGGGGCTTATCGGAATCTGGGAGCCCCCTTTAATAAGGGGGCCCCCAGATCCCGGCCCCCCACCCTATGTAAATGAGTATGGGGTACATGGTACCCCTACCCATTTACCTAGGAAAAAAGTGTAAGTAATAAAACACACTACACAGGTTTTTAAAATATTTTATTAAACAGCTCCGGGGGGGGATCTTCCTCCGGCTTCGGGGGTCTTCTTCCGGCTTCGGGGGTCCCTCCACTTCATCTTCTCCCGGCGTCCGGTTGGTTCTTCTCCGCTCTCCGGCCTCTTCTCCCGGTGTCGCAGGTCTTCGGCCGGCCCCTCCGCTCTCTTCATGTAGCTCTATTGCGAGCGGAGGTCCGGACTTCTGGGCTTCTTGGCTTCTTGGCTTCTCTTCTCTTCTCTTCCCCCAGATGTTGACACGACGCTCTCTCCGGCTGGACTGGTCTCTGAGGGCTGCGTTGTGACTTATATAGGCGGAGACCCCGCCCCCATATGATGTCACAGTCCTTGGGCATGCTGGGACTGTGACGTTTTAGGGGGCGTGGTCGACCACGCCCCCTAAAACGTCACAGTCCCAGCATGCCCAAGGACTGTGACATCATATGGGGGCGGGGTCTCCGCCTATATAAGTCACAACGCAGCCCTCAGAGACCAGTCCAGCCGGAGAGAGCGTCGTGTCAACATCTGGGGGAAGAGAAGAGAAGAGAAGCCAAGAAGCCAAGAAGCCCAGAAGTCCGGACCTCCGCTCGCAATAGAGCTACATGAAGAGAGCGGAGGGGCCGGCCGAAGACCTGCGACACCGGGAGAAGAGGCCGGAGAGCGGAGAAGAACCAACCGGACGCCGGGAGAAGATGAAGCGGAGGGACCCCCGAAGCCGGAAGAAGACCCCCGAAGCCGGAGGAAGATCCCCCCCCGGAGCTGTTTAATAAAATATTTTAAAAACCTGTGTAGTGTGTTTTATTACTTACACTTTTTTCCTAGGTAAATGGGTAGGGGTACCATGTACCCCATACTCATTTACATAGGGTGGGGGGCCGGGATCTGGGGGCCCCCTTATTAAAGGGGGCTCCCAGATTCCGATAAGCCCCCGCCCGCAGACCCCGACAACCAACGGCCAGGGTTGTCGGGAAGAGGCCCTTGTCCTCATCAACATGGGGACAAGGTGCTTTGGGGGGGGGGGGCCCCGCAGGGCGCCCCCCTCCCCCAAAGCACCCACCCCCCATGTTGAGGGCATGCGGCCTGGTACGGTTCAGGAGGGGGGGGGGCGCTCGCTCGTCCCCACCCCCTTTCCTGACCGGCCAGGCTGCGTGCTCGGATCGGGGTCTGGTATGGATTTTAGGGGGACCCCACGCCGTTTTTTCGGCGTAGCGGGGTTCCCCTTTATAATCCATACCAGACCTAAGGGCCTGGTATGCCCCGCGCTCGCCGCAATAGGAAGATTTGTTTTTCCTATTGCAGCGAGCGCGAGATGCAATACCATCCCCTCGTGTCGTATTTGGTCCGTCGGACCAGCCTACACACGAGCGGGCTTTCCGTCGGACCAGCACACACACGAGCGGACTTTCCGCCCGAAACTGAGTCCGACGGAAAGATTTCAAACATGTTTAAAATCTAGGTCCGGCGGGCTTTTGGGAAGAAGTCCGCCGGAAAAGTCCGCCGCCGCCCACACACGGGCGGATTGTCCGGCACACTCTGGTCCGCCGGACCAAGTATGCCGGAAAGTCCGACCGTGTGTACGCGGCATAACTTACAGAAAGATGAATAAAATGCGCATAGTAAAAGGTAACGAGCCAGCCGGCTTCCACAAAGCCCGTATACTTCCGGGACTACAGCGGTGATGTCAGAACGTAGCTCCTCCTCCCTATGTCGTTTCGTCACTAGCGGACGTGGTGACCTGAAAAGCAAACATGATAAATCATAATAACAATAAAACATTGCAGAATAGAATACAGTAAAAAAGAGCAGAACAATAGAGAGAGAGAGAATAGAGAGAGAGAGAGAACACAATAAAACGACAACTATTTTTTTTTATATTATATATTTTTTGTGGTTTTTTTTTTTTTTTTTTACACTTTTTTTTGTAACTGTAACTTTTATAACTGTAACTGGTTCCAGGTTCGGGTCTCTCAAAATGCGATGGCATCTTGGGAGACCCTGTGTTAGTGTGCCTAGTCTGTGCAATGCTGTACCCTACGCTAATACGCAACTAGTGTATGGTAGCGCTCAAAACATTCACCAATGCAAAGACCAGGATTGTCAAGACAGGAGGGACAATAATAGCGGGTGTTACGCCTATATCTGCGCTTGCTGCAGACACAACATCTTTTTTGGGGGGGGGGGGGGTTCGTTGGGTAGGGGTACTCAGGAGGACATAAAGAAAATGCCTCTCATGCAGCCGACTGCATTTGGTTGGGGATGTGAATGGGGGAAGTACGGGCACTGCAGAAGCAGTGGGTTCCCAATTCGGATTGGCGAATGCTGCAGGAAGGGCACTATGGGCACGACGGGCCTGTGTTTGTCTTCTTCTTGGTGGCAACGGGACACTACTTGTGCTTGCCACCTCACCAGCTTGAACTGCACTTATGGGACTCGCCACGTCACCAAGTGTTACTGCAGTGCTGGTTTGACTATGACCAGGATGTACTAGGCCGCTGGTGCTTGCCACTTCACCAAAACGCTACCAAAAAAACTGTTAGCGATCGCAGGGATCAGGCCTGACTCTGCGAACGCTGCAGTTATGTGTTTAGTGTTTTGTAAGTGACAGTGATCGATCAATACTGCACTTGGGTGGGCTGGGCTGGGCCGGGCGGAGGGGCAAAACGCAGTTGCTAGCAGGTATCTGGGCAGATCCCGCTAACACTGCGTTTTTGGGCACCCTAAACTGCTGGGAGACGCTAGTATAGATCTGATCGGATCAGATAAGAGAGGTGCACGGTGCGTGCGTGGGTGTTATCGCTACTGGCACTAACCTGACGCTGCCTGGGGCTGGTGCTTGCGTCACCCCTAACAGTTATACGGAGATCACTGGTGAAAGGGTTAACTAGGGGGCAATCAAGGGGTTAAAACCTTTATTAGGTAGTATATAGGGGTCCCTGACGCTATAAAAAGCTGACGGCGAACCTATATATTTACCTCCCTAACTAGCGTCACCAGTGACACTAATACAGCGATCAGAAAAATGATCGCTTAGTGACACTGGCGACGGGGGGTGATCAAGGGGTTAAAACTTTATTAGGGGGGTACCCTAGATCTAAAGGGGGCTAATACTAACTGCCCTACCACACTGTCGCAAACTGACACCAATGCAGTAATCAGAAAAAAAAAACAAAAACTGCTTGGTGTCAGTGTGACGGGGGGGGGAGTGATTGGGGGGTGATCAGGGGGTGATCAAGGGGTGATGGGGGGGTGTAATGTGTGCCTGGTGTGTTCTACTGTGTGTGTTGTGTTGTGCAACTCACTCAGATGTCTTCTCTCCTCTGCGCCGGAACGGAAAATATCGATCCGAGGAGAGATGACATCACTTCCTCTGCTGCTGTTTACTATACAGCAGCAGAGGAAGAATCTCATTGGCTGGGAGCGATCACGAGGGGGGGGGGGCATGAATGGATGGTCTCCCCCTCACCTCTGATCGCTCCCAGACAGAAGCCGACCGCCTCGGGCACCGGGAGTCAGATCATGTACCAGGTACGTGATTTTGCCTGCCCGTGCCATTCTGACGCAGTATATCTGCGTGAGGCGGTCGGCAACTGGTTAAAGTGTCACTAAACTCACATCATAAAAAAACTATCAAAAAATGGTGCATTACATGCTGTTCATACTCACTAAGTCACTATGAGATTAATTTTCTGTATTCTGCAAAAAAACCTGGTTGATCCTGCTGCTCTCTATCTTCCCCTTCTGTCCATGTCCTCAATGCTGCTAGGGATTTTGCAGCTGTGGTGGAAACTCTGCACATGCTCAGTTTTCAGTGAGATTCTCTGCTGAGCATTTTCTCCCCATCACATCTGAGCAGCCCATGTGACTACAGAGTCACACGTGTGGGCGTATACACAGTGGTAGGTGACAGCCCACTCCCTCCCTCCTCCTCCATGCCCACTAACTAGCTAAACACAGTGGGCGGCGGGATATTACATGTAGGTTAATGAAGGCTTCATCTCCCTCTTATTCTAAAACACAGGCTGGAGGGGCGTGACACAGCCTTTGACTGGCAGAAAGCCAACCGCACCATGGTATTGCCAAAAAATAAAAAAAGATTTTATTTCAAATATATATTTGTCAGACAATTTAAAACAGTTTATTGATATTAATTAATTATTTGTACTCTGTATTCCAAAGGCTGTTTTTAAAAAAAATATTTTAAACGTGTGACCAGCAGCAGAGGATTAGAAGCTCCTCCTGGTTGTTTCCCTGCAGGCAGGCTGGGAGAGAGCTGGGTCATGTGACAGCTGTATATCGATTAGAAAAAAATGGGCAATTAGGGTTTTTTGGGGTTTTTTTATTAAAATAATTACAGTGCCATCATCCACATACAGAAATTAAAGGGACAATGTAAATGAAATAGTGTGTTTGATTAGTATCACTATAATTTTAACCTAATTACTATATTATGTTATTACATTATATCAATATATTATATTATCATATTATATTATATTATTACATTATATCATTATATTATATTATATTATCATATTATATTATTTTAACACATTTTATCATTATATTATAATATATTGTATTATTATTATATTATATTATTATCATATTATATTATATTATTACATTATATCATTATGTTATATTATTATCATATTATATTTTATTACATTTTATCATTATATTATATTGTATTATTATCATATTATGTTAATTAAACAAATATTCAACATTACACACAGGCTTCATGCACACGGGATTATTGGGGGGTACAGCATACAATTTTGGCTTTTTTCTGCACTTGGGAAGCCCAGGCGCTATGTACAGCCTCCCATAGGCATGCGGCTGTATGCGGTTATACACCTCCTAACTGAAGAGTGATCAGAACTCAGATCACTCTTCAGTGATCAAAGTGTGTGTGAATGAGCCCCAGGTATGCGTCCTCCTGAAATTCCAATGAATAGCACTGCAATGCAACCCACACAGTACAGCCCATTACAGGAAAGTCCCAGTGTGACCCCTATCAACATCTATAGAGAATTTTCAGAATTGATTGTCATGTCACTGCCTGGTCCCTCCTGCCTAGTGGAAGGGAATACCTTAATAGGTTCCCCGTGTCAGGAGGACCAGCTGTTGTCAAGTCTGTCTCTTTAAAAACCAGCACCAGCCAACACTGGTCTATAGCATGTGGGAGGACTAGAACCCCTGGCAGGTTTATATTTTCAGGAGTGCGAGGAGGAAAGTGACAAAAACAGAACATATAATGTCCAGATTTCATTTCATTCAGAAAAAGCCCCTAATTCTCATGGCATGTCTCATGTTATAGCCGGTGATGTCCTCACTGGGTCTGTGTGCTTCTCTATGCCATGCAGGCAGATTGTGGAAGTAATGTCAGTAATCCTGGAACCTTCTCTACTCAACCCGTCTACAACACATATGTGCTGTGTCCAGGAAGTGGGCTTCATTCCTGCACACCTTCTATATGCACTTCTATGTGTTGGAATTGCGCTCGATCGTGTGATCCCAGCACTGACACCTCCGGGACTACTAATGATGGGAATCTGGGAAAGCTTCAGCCCAGTCATGTGATCACTTTGATTAGCCAATCAGGGATCAGACTGCAACATTGGAACTTTGTAACAAGTCACCTCTGTGATCTCTATACTGTGATCTCTACACTGTGATCTCTATATTATGAGTTATATAATGTGATCTCTATATTAAGATTTATATACTGTGATCTCTATATTTAATAATTTATATACTGTGATCTCTATATTAAGATTTATATACTGTGATCTCTATATTATAATCTCTATATTAAGATTTATATACTGTGATCTCTATATTATGATCTCTATACTGTGAGCTCTATATTATGATCTCTATATTATGATTTATATACTGTGATCTCTATATTATGATCTCTATACTGTGATCTCTATATTATGATTTATATACTGTGATCTCTATATTATGATTTCGACACTGTGATCCCTGTACTGTGATCTCCACACTATGATATCTATATTATGATCTCTATACTGTGATCCCTGTACTGTGATCTCCACACTATGATATCTATATTATGATTTATATACTGCGATCTCTATACTGTGATCACTATATTATGATCTCTATACTGTGATCTCCATAATGTGATCTCTATATTGTGATTTATATACTGTGATCTCTATATTATGATTTATATACTGTGATCTCTATACTGTGATCACTATATTATGATCTCTATACTGTGATCTCCATAATGTGATCTCTATATTGTGATTTATATACTGTGATCTCTATATTATGATTTACCGTATATACTGTGATCTCTATAATGTGATCGCTATACTGTGATCTCTATATTATATCTCCAAACTGTGATCTCTATATTATATCTCTATATTATATCTCCAAACTGTGATCTCTATATTATGATCTCTATACCGTGATCTCTATATAGTGATCCCTATATTATGATCTTTATACTGTGATAGCTATTTTATGACCTCTATTAAATGCTCTCTATATTGTAATCTCTATATTATGATGTCTATAAAATGCTCTCTATATTGTGATCTCTATATTATGATCTCTATACTGTGATTTCTATACTGTGATCTCTATAGAATCTCCCCTCCCCCCAGTGCTCAGACCCTCCAGTAGTAGTTTGTATTGGGCTCTCCTCTCTGGTCACTCAGGTAGGTGATGAGTCTTCTCTCCTCTCGGGGGGTTGTTCTTTTCCTATCACTGGCTATTATTATTATTATATTATACAGGATTTATATAGCGCCATCCGTTTGCTCAGTACTTTACAACATGAGGGCAGACAGTACAGTTACAATACAATTCAATACAGGAGGGATCTGAGCTTTTTGTGGCTGGCCCAGATGGAGTTCCCCTTTAAGCCTATGATGGGATTTTCGGTGTGTTGGTTGTTCTTCTCTCCGCCGTGCCGCCAGTCCTGCGTCCGAACTTATCGCAGTGTAATCATCGTCCTCTTTATTGACCTTGGCCATGTCCAGGGGAGATCGCAGGTACATCAAACGCTCCGACCAATGTGACCGGCACAGATAAAGCGCCCCCCCACCGACGCAGCGCCCCCGGCTCCAGTGACAATGGCTGAGTTTACACGCAGCACAAACACATGGCCTGCTGATAGCACAGCCCCCTTCCCCGCCTCGCTCTTATCAATCAGGAAGCACTCTACACGGGGGAGGGGCTCTGCGGCTTAATTTAGGGCCCACAAGCTTTTTAATGCCAAGCCTGCCATACTAAGTCATATGTGGGTGGACCTCCTTACCTCTCGCAGAGATCACTTCACAGGACTCCTCTGGACAAAGCCTTCATTTGCCTCTCTCTCCAGAATGACAGCACCATCTTTGCTCAGGCATCATCCAAAGTCACCATCTACTTCTTGGCCTGAGATTCCGGCTATCATTTAAATCCTGGTCCCTGTGCAGTTCTTGTTCACAAATATCTCACACAGATCACCCCCCCAACTACCCTGACCAATGGGGGAGGAGAGACTGAGGAAATGCCCCCTCCTGCCTGCAGCAGACTGATGACATCATCTCAGCCTAGGCAAAGTCACTGGCTGGAGCTCAAGGAAGGCCTTTTATTAATAAAAGGTGGAGCTTTTCTGGGAAATGATGCTGATGCTATCAGCCTATTGCCTTAGGATGTGCACCCTAAGGCTCAAACACATGTATGTGTGTGTGTCTACATATATATGACCCCGGCACATTGATCTCCCTGCTGGAACACTGAAGGAGAAGCACGTAAACACTTCTCTGGTGGCCAAGCCAGTAACAGGGAGATCTTTCCCATCTTCCCGATGGAACACAATAATGCTAATGTGCACGGGGTGATTAGGGTGTGCTCAGGCACACCCGGCGCACCCTGTGAACACACCTATGGTTGCTATGTGTTATGTGGATATTGTCAGGAATGTGTCCATGGAGGACGGCTTCACGCCAGAATTTGGTGTGGGAAAGGCATGTTCCGTGCACATTTTCCTCTCCACGATCAAGATGCATTGCCTTTTGCCACAGGTGCCAGTGTATGGTTAACAGCACCCCAAACACAAATTGAAAGCACAATCCATTTGCGGGCACCAGATTGTATGGTACCACAGTACTATATGATTTGGTGCAGCATGCTTTTCAAAAGTAGGGCATGCATTACTTTTTATGTGATCCGGTTCAGTTTGCAGCCCATTTGCACTGCAGGGGAATGCACAGGAACATGGACTGCATTCCTGTGCAATTCTGGTGTGATGCGACTCCAAATAAGTTCAGTGCACGTGCTCAGCGCCATATCCAGAGGTTGTCTTTGGGAAATAGATGTATAAGTGCTGCCAGCATTGCTGCAGAGATTGAAGGGGTGGGGGGGTCAGCCTGTCAATGCTCAGACCATACGCCGGACACTGCATCAAATCGGTCTGCAATTGTCCTTGAGACACAACTGATCACAGATCATGGTAAAGAGCCAATCACAGCAGCTCTTTACCATGTTATCAGTTATCAATCACAGCTGATCAGTTTGAACCGGATTTGCCAGTTATCGGCATACATTTCCTCACACTGACATCTCATGAGGAGAGGAGAGTCGATAACTGGCAAATCCACACAGGGGACATCTAAACTGATTATCAGTGCAACCCCAACAGTGCCCAATAGTGCTGCCAATCAGTGTCCATCAGTGCCGTCTACCAGTGCCCATCAGTGCCGCCTCAGCAGCTCACATCAGTACAGCCTATCAGTGCCCATCAGTGCTATCTCATCTCATCAGTGCAGCCTATCAGTGCCATCTCATCAGTGTCCATCAGCGCCATCTCATCAGTGCCCATCAGTGCAACCTCATCAGTGCGCATCAGTGCCACCTCATCAGTGCGCATCAGTACAGCCTATCAGTGCGCATCAGTGCACATCAGTACAGCCTATCAGTGCCATCTCATCAGTGCAACTTTATCAGTGCAACCTCATCAGCGCACATTAGTACAGCCTATCAGTGCCCATCGGTGCCATCTCATCAGTGCCCATCAGAACAGCCTATCGGTGCCCATCAGTGCAACCTCATTAGCGCACATCAGTGAAAAGGAGAAAAATTCCCTTATTTACTAAAAATTGTATAACAGAAACTAAGATTTTTTTTTTACTTTTTCACATTTTTTCATTTAGCAAAAAATAAAAACCCCAGTGGTGATTAAATACCACCAGAAGAAAGCTCTGTTTGTCTCAAAAAAAAAGATAAAAATGTCATTTGGGTACAGTGCTGCACAACCGCACAATTATCATTCAAAATGTGACAGCGCTGAAAGCTGAAAATTGGCCTGGGCAGGAAGGGGGTGAAAGTGCCCAGTAGGCAGGTTGTTAAAATGTAAAATTTTTTTTGGTTGACTCCGAACCTCCAAAAGGTAAAATAGCGGCTTCCAATTAGTTAGAATTTTATCTTCCGCCCGCAGAATCCTCGTAAGCTCCAGGGTGGGCGAAACACTTCATCGGCTTGTGCGCCGCCCCAATCGACCCCAATCTCTGCATACCACTCAACTGGGGAAAAAAGTCATAAAAAGAGATTTCAGGGACAGCGGTTCCTGGGGAGAGGCCGCAATTATCTTAATGCCCCTCCGACCGCACTGGAGGTTGGCGGATTCCGAGACATGTCTGCAGACCCTGCACTTCCAAGAAGCCCCCTCTATTCAGCGAAGACCCGCGCAGATCTTGTTGCGAAAGTGGCGGGATTGAAATCTGGGCCACAGTCAACAGGCGGCGCCCCCCCCCCATACCCCCCATCCCCCGTCATTACGCAGGAAAAATCAAAGACGCTTTGCTGACAACATCAAGGGAGGGGAAAAAAAAAAAATCGCCTCTTAGAAAAGCCCCAAATGTTCTGACCAGAGAGGTTTACACAGAAAACCTCCAACACAGGTTGATGATCCGACCCCCTTCAATGCGAGCCGAACTGAGCAATTTGAGGTGTCACTGCTTGTTTCCTGGAAAGTTTATCACCAGGGGGGAGGAGGAGGGCGCAATCAGTGCTGGGTGTGTGACATATACACACAGAAAATATCCCCTTCCTCCTAACGCAATAATATAGAGATCACAGCATAGAGATCATAATATAGAGATCACAGTATATAGATCACATTATATAGATCATAATACAGAGGTCACAGTATAGAGATCCCAGTATAGAGGGCACATTATAGAGGTCACATTATAGAGGTCACATTATAGAGATCACAAGGTAGAGATCACAAGGTAGAGATCATATTACAGAGATCACAGTATAGAGGTCACAGTATAGAGGTCACAGTATAGAGGTCACAAGGTAGAGATCACAAGGTAGAGATCACAAGGTAGAGATCATATTACAGAGATCACAGTATAGAGGTCATAATACAGAGGTCACAGTATAGAGATCCCAGTATAGAGGTCACATTATAGAGGTCACAGTATAGAGGTCACAGTATAGAAATCACAAGGTAGAGATCACAAAGTAGAGTTCACAAAGTAGAGATCATAGTATAGAGGTCACAGTATAGAGATCATAATATAGAGATCACAGTATAGAGATTAGGGATGGGCCGAACACCCCCCACCCCCCCCCCCCCGTTCGGTTTGCACCAGAACACGCAAACAGCCAAAAAAATTGTTTCGTACCTGGGGGGTGTCTATAGTATGCCTGTAAAGGGGATGTTTGCCGTGTTTAGAACAGTCTGACAGCAAAATTACATTTCTAAAGGAAAAAAAAGTCATTTAAAACTACTCGCGGCTATTAATGAATTGTCGGTCCGACAATACACATAAAAGTTCATTGATAAAAATGGCATGGGAATTTCCCACAGGGTAACCCCGAACCAAAATTAAAAAAAAAAAAAAAAAAAAAAAAAAAAATGAGTGGGGGTCCCCCCAAATTCCGCAGAGACAAACTTCTGCAGGGAAAACTCACCATTGTGGGAGAGGCAAAGACACAAATTACTGCAGGGAAATCTCACCATTGTGGGAGGGGCAGAGACACAAATTACTGCAGGGAAATCTCACCATTGTGGGAGGGGCAGAGACACAAACTACTGCAGGGAAATCTCACCATTGTGGGAGGGGCAGAGACA
The DNA here is from genome assembly GCF_042186555.1 of Aquarana catesbeiana. NCBI lineage: Eukaryota > Metazoa > Chordata > Amphibia > Anura > Ranidae > Aquarana > Aquarana catesbeiana. Next base: position 407,703,679 of record NC_133326.1, on the reverse strand, counting down.
CAAACTACTGCAGGGAAATCTCACCATTGTGGGAGGGGCAGAGACACAAACTACTGCAGGGAAATCTTACCATTGTGGGAGGGGTAGAGACACAACTACTGCAGAAAATCTCACCATTGTGGGAGAAGCAGAGACAACCAGCTCCCAACTGTCCCTGATTTCGAACGATGTCCCCCTGTACCTCATGCTTCCTCCTTTGATCCTCATTTTGATCCTCATTTTTATCTATCAAAAAGTGTTTTCCAGCGCTAAACCTTTCATCTGGTTTCTAAATTGCTACATTTGTAAATTCCAGAAGCCACTATAAAGGAATGGTAGTGGTAAAAAAAAGGACTTGTGGGTTTAACCAATCTTGTTTTTTGTACAATTCTCCTTTAAGGGGGTGTGGCAAGGGGTGTGTCCTATGCCTGCATACTTTTGCTGATAGGTGTCCCTTTATTCCCATTTCAAAAAGTTGGGAGGTATGCACAAACTACTGCAGGGAATTTCACCATTGTGGGAGGGGCAGTGATACAAACTTCTGCAGGGAAAACTCACCATTGTGGGAGGGGCAGAGACACGAATGTAACCTTCACTTTGAATATTTCTTTAGTAAACTCAGCTGTATATTTACTAAAAAGCAAAGGTTGTAAAATAAATTGCCCTCTCCCACATCTTTCAGCATATCCCATCCTGTCAAATTTCAGCGATTGGTGTAGACGTGACAAGCCATGCTCCGGTCAGCGATCAGCGAGTCCAGCCCCCTCTCTAGACACGGTTTAAAGCGCACAAGTGCAAAGGGGGGAAAAAGAAAAAAAAAAAAAAAAAAATGGTGCAGTGAAAGTGCCAGACTCCACACAGTAGTCCCAGTGTTTGCACAGCCTAAAACCCTTTTATCTGCCGTTCATAAACACAGCTCTCTTTATGATATAAAACACATTTAGCTGTCATAGCGGCCCGCTGATTTATTGAGCGGAGATGTCTCTGAGTGGCTAACGGGCCCAGAATGCTTATTTTGGCAGGTGCACCCCTCCAGGTTCCCAACAACCTCTAGGAACTGCGAACGCTAATGACAAAAGGTAAATGATTTTTTTTTTTCCCTTTCAAATATTTAAACAGTTTCACCAGCGGAATAATTCACAAACGTCTCTTTAGAAATTCATTCCGTAACGAACGCCGTTGGAATAAAGTTGTACTTAAAACTGCAAATGTTAAATGTTAAACTGCGAATGTTTTGGGATATAAGCTATGTAATTGTTTTATTGTCACCATCGTTATCACTGTTACATTGTTAACAGATATGTTATAGTTTAATGTAATTAAAGCTGGGTACAGTTGTGCTCATAAGTTTTCATACCCTGGCAGAATTTATGATTTCTTGGCCATTTTTCAGAGAATATGAATGATAACACAAAAAATTTTCTTTCACTCATGGTTAGTGTTTGGTTGAAGCCATTTATTATCAATCAACTGTGTTTACTCTTTTTAACCACTTCAGCCCCGGAAGGATTTACCCCCTTCCTGACCAGAGCACTTTTTACAATTTGGCACTGCGTCGCTTTAACTGCTAATTGCGCGGTCATGCAATGGTGTACCCAAACGAAATTTGCGTCCTTTTCTTCCCACAAATAGAGCTTTCTTTTGATGGTATTTGATCACCTCTGCCATTTTTATTTTTTGCGCTATAAACGGAAAAAGACCGAAAATTTTGAAAAAAAATGATATTTTCTACTTTTTGTTATAAAAAAAATCCAATAAACTCAATTTTAGTCATACATTTAGGCCAAAATGTATTCGGCCACATGTCTTTGGTAAAAAAAAAGTCAATAAGCGTATATTTATTGGTTTGCGCAAAAGTTATAGCGCCTACAAACTAGGGTACATTTTCTGGAATTTACACAGCTTTTAGTTTATGACTGCCTATGTCATTTCTTGAGGTGCTAAAATGGCAGGGCAGTACAAAACCCCCCCAAATGACCCCATTTTGGAAAGTAGATACCCCAAGGAAATTGCTGAGAGGCATGTTGAACCCATTGAATATTTATTTTTTTTGTCCCAGGTGATTGAATAATGACAAAAAAAAAAAAAAAAAAAAAAATTTACAAAAAGTTGTCACTAAATGATATATTGCTCACACAGGCCATGGGCATATGTGGAATTGCACCCCAAAATACATTCAGCTGCTTCTCCTGAGTACGGGGATACCACATGTGTGGGACTTTTTGGGAGCCTAGCCGCGTATGGGGCCCCGAAAACCAAGCACCGCCTTCAGGATTTCTAAGGGCATAGATTTTTGATTACACTCCTCACTACCTATCACAGTTTTGAAGGCCATAAAATGCCAAGATGGCACAAAACACCCCCAAATGACCCCATTTTGGAAAGTAGACACCCCAAGCTATTTGCTGAGAGGTATGTTGAGTCCATGGAATATTTTATTTTTTGACACAAGTTGTGGGAATGTGACAATTTTTTTTTTTTTGCACAAAGTTGTCACTAAATGATATATTGCTCACACAGGCCATGGGCATATGTGGAATTGCACCCCAAAATACATTTAGCTGCTTCTCCTGAGTATGGGGATACCACATGTGTGGGACTTTTTGGGAGCCTAGCCGCGTACGGGGCCCCGAAAACCAATCACCGCCTTTAGGATTTCTAAGGGCATAAATTTTTCATTTCACTCCTCACTACCTATCAGAGTTTTGAAGGCCATAAAATGCCAAGATGGCACAAAACCCCCCCAAATGACCCCATTTTGGAAAGTAGACACCCCAAGCTATTTGCTGAGAGGCATGTTGAGTCCATGGAATATTTTGTATTTTGACACAAGTTGCTGGAAAGTGACAATTTTTTTTTTTTTTTTTTGCACAAAGTTGTCACTAAATGATATATTGCTCAAACATGCCATGGGCATATGTGGAATTGCACCCCAAAATATATTCTGCTGCTTCTCCTGAGTACGGGGATACCACATGTGTGGGACTTTTTGGGAGCCTAGCCGCGTACGGGGCCCCGAAAACCAAGCACCGCCTTCAGGATTTCTAAGGGCATAAATTTTTGATTTCACTTCTCACTACCTATCACAGTTTTGAAGGCCATAAAATGCCAAGATGGCACAAAAGTCCCCCAAATGACCCCATTTTGGAAAGTAGACACCCCAAGCTATTTGCTGAGAGGCATGTTGAGTCCATGGAATATTTTATTTTTTGACACAAGTTGCGGGAATGTGAGAATTTTTTTTTTTTTTGCACAAAGTTGTCACTAAATGATATATTGCTCACACAGGCCATGGGCATATGTGGAATTGCACCCCAAAATACATTCTGCTGATTCTCCTGAGTACGGGGATACCACATGTGTGGGACTTTTTGGGAGCCTAGCTGCGTACGGGGCCCCGAAAACCCAGCACCGCCTTCAGGATTTCTAAGGGTGTAAAGTTGTAATTTCACTCCCCACTACCTATCACATTTTTGAAGGCCATAAAATGCCCAGATGGCACAAACCCCCCCAATTGACCCCATTTTGGAAAGTAGACACCCCAAGCTATTTGCTGAGAGGCATGTTGAGTCCATGGAATATTTTATATTTTGACACAAGTTGCGGGAAAGTGACAATTTTTTTTTTTTTTAATTTTTTTTTGCACAAAGTTGTCACTAAATGATATATTGTTCAAACATGCCATGGGCATATGTGGAATTACACCCCAAAATATATTCTGCTGCTTCTCCTGAGTACGGGGATACCACATGTGTGGGACTTTTTGGGAGCCTAGCCGCGTACGGGGCCCCGAAAACCAAGCACCGCCTTCAGGATTTCTAAGGGCATACATTTTTGATTTTACTCCTCACTACCTATCACACTTTTGAAGGCCATAAAATGCCAAGATGGCACAAAACCCCCCCAAATGACCCCATTTTGGAAAGTAGACACCCCAAGCTATTTGCTGAGAGGCATGGTGAGTATTTTGCAGCTCTCATTTGTTTTTGAAAATGAAGAAAGGCAAGAAAAACGTATTTTTTTTTTCTTTTTTCAATTTTCAAAACTTTGTGACAAAAAGTGAGGTCTGCAAAATACTCACTATACCTCTCAGCAAATAGCTTTGGGTGTCTGTTTTCCAAAATGGGGTCATTTGGGGGGGGGTTGTGCCATCTGGGCATTCCATGGCCTCCGAAACTGTGATAGGCAGTGAAGAGTGAAATCAAAAATTTACGCCCTTAGAAAGCCTGAAGGCGGGGCTTGGTTTTCGGGGTCCCGTACGTGGCTAGGCTCCCAAAAAGTCTCACACATGTGGTATCCCCGTACTCAGGAGAAGCAACAGAATGTATTTTGGGGTGCAATTTCACATATTCCCATGGCATGTTTGAGCAATATATCATTTAGTGACAACTTTGTGCAAAAAAAAAAAAAAAAATTTGTCTTTTTCCCGCAACTTGTGTCACAATATAAAATATTCAATGGACTCGACATGCCTCTCAGCAAATAGCTTGGGGTGTCTACTTTCCAAAATGGGGTCATTTGGGGGGGTTTTGAACTGTCCTGGCATTTTATGCACAACATTTAGAAGCTTATGTCACACATCGACCACTCTTCTAACCACTTGAAGACAAAGCCCTTTCTGACACTTATTGTTTACATGAAAAAATTATTTTTTTTTGCAAAAAAATTACTTTGAACCCTCAGACATTATATATTTTTTTAAAGCAAATGCCCTACAGATTAAAATGGTGGGTGTTTCATTTTTTTTTTTCACACAGTATTTGCGCAGCGATTTTTCAAACGCATTTTTTGGGGAAAAAACACACTTTTTTAAATTTTAATACACTAAAACACACTATTTTGTCAAAATGTTTGATGAAATAAAAAAGATGATCTTAGGCCGAGTACATGGATACCAAACATGACATGCTTTAAAATTGCGCACAAACGTGCAGTGGCGACAAACTAAATAAATTTTTAAAAGCCCTTAAAAGCCTTTACAGGTTACCACTTTAGATTTACAGAGGAGGTCTACTGCTAAAATTACTGCCCTCGATCTGACCTTCGCGGTGATACCTCACATGCATGGTGCAATTGCTGTTTACATATGACGCCAGACCGACGCTTGCGTTCGCCTTTGTGCGAGAGCAGGGGGGGGGGCAGGGGTGCTTTTTTTTTTTTTTTATTATTTTTTTTGCTTTTTTATCTTATTTTTAAACTGTTCCTTTCATTTTTATTTTTTTTTTATCATTTTTATTGTTATCTCAGGGAATGTAAATATCCCCCATGATAGCAATAGGTAGTGACAGGTACTCTTTTTAGAAAAAATTGGGGTCTATTAGACCCTAGATCTCTCCTCTGCCCTCAAAGCATCTGACCACACCAAGATCGGTGTCATAAAATGCTTTCCCAATTTCCCAATGGCGCTGTTTACATCCGGCGAAATCTAAGTCATGAAATGCTTGTAGCTTCCAGTTTCTTAGGCCATAGAGATGTTTGGAGCCATTCTGGTCTCTGATCAGCTCTATGGTCAGCTGGCTGAATCACCGGCTGCATTCTCAAGTTCCCTGTTGGGACAGGAGAGCCAGAGAAAAACATGGACGACGGTGTGTGGGGGGGGGGGGCATTCCCTCCCACTGCTTGTAAAAGCAGTCTAGAGGCTAATTAGCCGCTAGGATTGCTTTTACAAGAAAGACGACCACTGGCTGAAAAGAATGATACCAAGATGATACCTAAACCTGCAGGCATCATTCTGGTATAACCACTCAAAGTCCAGCAACATACCAGTACGTTGCTGGTCCTTGTTGGGCATACATTGTAAACTTTTTTTTCATGCAGCCTGTGGGCTGAACGAAAAAAAGATATTGATCGGTGGGTATGCCCACCATTAGAATACCTCCCTTCATCCACCCACTTCTAATGATGGGCATACATGCACCGTATATATATGCCGAAGCATGGGGGCATCCTCCCGCAAAAGGCAGGAGCAAATCGCTCCTCCACCCACTGCTGCCCCCACGCTTCGGCATATATGCTGAAGTATGTAACTGTGGTGGTGAAATCACCTCCGACAGCGCTGGAGTCGCGGCTTTATGTATCGTGGGAGCAAACGCTGTTGCTGTCAAGATAAATAAATCCGCTCCGCAGCTGAATGGCGTACCTGCTAAGCAAATGATGGTTAACAAAAAAACAAAGTAACATTACAGTATAACAGTAATACTTACCATACCTGCAAAGCAAAATACAAAAAAAACATAGTAAAAAATAAAACATTTAACGCAACCTGTGCCTACCTAAAAAATATATATGCCGAAGCATGGGGGCATCCTCCCGCAAAAGGCAGGAGCAAATCGCTCCTCCACCCACTGCTGCCCCCACGCTTCGGCATATATGCTGAAGTATGTAACTGTGGTGGTGAAATCACCTCCGACAGCGCTGGAGTCGCGGCTTTATGTATCGTGGGAGCAAACGCTGTTGCTGTCAAGATAAATAAATCCGCTCTGCAGCTGAATGGCGTACCTGAAAACACAAAGGTGGTTAACAATAAAAAAAACAAAGTATAAAAAAATTGCATACCTATAAAGCAAACATGATAAAAACATAACAATAAAACATTGCAGTATAGAATGCAGAACAATAGAGAGAGAATAGAGAGAGAATAGAGAGAGAACAATAAAACAACAACTATTTTTGGTTTTTTTATTTTATATTTTTTTTGTGTTTTTTTCTTTTTTTTTACTTTTTTTTGTTTTTTTTACACTTTTTTTTGTAACTTTAACTTTTTTAACTGGTACCAGGTTTGGGTCTCTCAAAATGCGACAGCATCTTGGGAGACCCTGTGGAAGTGTGCCTAGTCTGTGCAGTGCTGTACCCTACGCTAATACTCCACTAGTGTATGGTAGCGTTCAAAACATTCACCAATGCAAAGACCAGGATTGCCAGGACAGAGGGGACAACAATACCGGGTGTCACGCCTAAATCCGCGCTTGCTGCAGACACGACATCTTTTTTGGGGGGTTCGTTGGGTAGGGGTACTCGGGAGGGCATAAAGAAAATGCCTCTCATGCAGCCGGCTTACTGCATTTGGTTGGGGAAGGTGAGGTGGAGCACCGTCTGGATACAGAAGGGCTCTGACGATCTCTTCCTGGAATTTAAGGAAGGATCCAGTCCGTCCTGAAGCTCTGTATAGCACATAAGCATTCAGCAAAGCCAATTGAAATAAATAAACAGACACTTTTTTGTACCAGCGTCTGGCCTTACGAGCAATTAGGTACGGCGCCAACAACTGGTCGTTGAGGTCCACCCCTCCCATATTAAGGTTATATTCGTGGACACAGAGGGGTTTCTCCACAACACCAGTCGCCGTAGGAATTTGGACCATCGTGTCTGCATGAAGGGAGGTGAGAACAAAAACATTCTTCTTATGCCTCCACTTCATAGCGAGCAAATTATTATACTTCAAGCAGGCTCTCTCCCCCAGCCTAAGACGGGAATCTACAAGCCGCTGGGGAAAGCCCCGGCGATTAGGTCGCACGGTGCCACATGCTCCAATCTGATGATCAAAAAGGTGGCTAAAAAGTGGCACGCTCGTATAATAATTGTCCACGTACAAGTGGTACCCCTTTCCGAATAAGGGTGACACCAAGTCCCACACTATCTTGCCAGCGCTTCCTATGTAGTCAGGGCAGTTTATCGGCTCTACGTGACTATCTTTGCCCTCGTAAACCATAAATCTACATGTATAGCCTGTGGCCCTGTCACAGAGCTTATACATCTTGACCCCGTATCTGGCACGCTTGCTGGGAAGGTACTGTTTGAATGACAAGCGGCCAGAAAATTTAACCAGGGACTCATCAACGCAGACAACTTGATGGGGGGTAAACAAGTCTGCAAAACGTTGGTTGAAGTGGTTTACGAGGGGCCGAATTTTGTAGAGCCGATCGTATTCAGGGTCTCCACGAGGACGACAGAGTTCATTGTCGTTGAAGTGCATGAACCGCAAAATCTGCTCGTATCGTGCCCTGGCCATGGAAGCAGAGAACAAGGGTGAATGGTAAATTGGGTCAGTGGACCAATATGACCGCAACTCACTCTTTTTATTCAACCCCATGAGGAGGGAAAGGCCCAGAAAGATCTTAAATTCGGAGACCGTAATTGGTCTCCAATCTCTGGCAAGGGTGGACTGGGGCATAGTGGCGATGTATTGACCAGCGTATAAATTGCTTTGGTCCACAATAGATCTATAGAGATCTTCGGTGAAAAACAGCGAATAAAAATCCAGTGGCGTAAAGTCAACTGTTTCCACCTGAATTCCGGGTTGGCCAGTGAAAGGGGGAAGTACGGGTGCTGCAGAAGTGGTGGGTACCCAATTCGGATTGGCCAATGCAGCAGGAAGGGCACTATGGGCACGACGGGCCTGTGTTCGTCTTCTTGGTGGCAGCGGGACACTACTAGTGCTTGCCACCTCGCCAGCTTGAACTGCACTTATGGGACTCGCCACGTCACCACGTGATACTGCAGTGCTGGATGTACGACCAGGGTGTACTAGGCCGCTGGTGCTTGCCAGTTCACCAGAAGGAGTAGCGGCGCTAGTACCTCTCTGCTCCATACGAGAGCCCTGCGGTTCTTGCACTTCAAGGACAGCATAAGTTCGGGGTCTGGTACGCCTGACCTTAGCAGGGACCACAACTCCGTCGTCAGAGCTATCTGTCATGGAGCCGCTGTCCTCTACAGGATCGTATTCTGAGCCTGAACTTGACAGATGAGTGACTTCCTCTTCACTATCTGTCATGCTCAGAATCCTGTAGGCCTCTTCACTAGTGTACCTTCGATTTGCCATTTTGGCCTCTAAATTTAGGGGTACACTAGTGAGACTCACAGGCAAAAAAGCTCCCGACTGTCAGCGACTGATTCAAAACGCTACCAAAAAACTGTTAGCGATCGCAGGGATCAGGCCTGACTCTGCGACCGCTGCAGTTATGTGTGCTTAGTGTTTTGTAAGTGTCAGTAATCGATCGATACTGCACTTGGGTGGGCTGGGCTGGGCTGGGCCGAGGAGCAAAACGCAGGTGCTAGCAGGTATCTGGGCTGATCCCGCTAACACTGCGTTTCAGGGAACCCTAAACTGCTGGGGAGTATAGATCTGATCGGATCAGATATCGATCCGTTCAGATACTATAGCACTAAGGGAGGTGTATGCTGCGTGCGTGGGTTTTAGCGGTACTGGCGCTAACCTGACGCTGCCTGGGGCGACGCAGACCTTATCTGATCCTAAAAACTTAACTTCTATCACCGCCGGGCAATTAGGGGGTTAAACCTTTATAAGGTAATAAACGGCGGGTGCCCTAAAACTATAATAAACTGTAATAAACTGTAATAAACTACAAAAAACAAACTATCTAACCAGCGTCACCCGTAACACTTATACGGTGATTGCTGGTGAAAGGGTTAACTAGGGGGCAATCAGGGGGTTAAAACCTTTAGCAGGTAGTATATGGGGGTCCCTGTCGCTATAAAACACTGACAGCGAACCTATATACTTACCTCCCTAAACTAGCGTCACCTGTGTCACTAATACAGCGATCAGAAAAACGATCGCTTAGCGACACTGGTGACGGGGGGTAATCAAGGGGTTAACTTTTATTAGGGGGGGTTAGGGGGTACCCTGGACCTAAGGGGGGGTACCCTAGACCTAAAGGGGGCTAACCTAACTGCCCTAACACTTATAACTGACAAACTGACACCAATGCAAAAAAAAAAAAAACACTGCTATTGGTGTCAGAGTGACAGGGGGTACAGGGGGTGATCGGGGGGTGACAGGGGGGTGAAAAGTGTGCCTGCGTGTTCTACTGAGCGTGTGGTGTTGGTGCACTTACTTGGATGTCTTCTCTCCTCGGCGTCGGATCAAAAAGACCGGCTCCAGGAGAGATTACATCACTTCCTCTCCCTCTGTTTACATTACAGAGGGAGAGGAAGCATTTGATTCGTGGGAGCGATCGGGAGGGGGTGGCCATCAATGGATGGCCTCCCCCTGACCCCTAATCGCCCGCGAACAAGAGCCGACCACTCAGGGCACCGGGGGGGGGGTCCGATCAGACCCCCCGCCCGCGGGAAGGCATCACGTATCAGGTACGTGATTTTGCCTGCCCGTGCCGACCTGCTCACGTATATATGCGTGAGGCGGTCGGCAAGTGGTTAAATCATAATAACAGAAACTACCCAAATGACCCTGATCAAAAGTTTACATACCCTGGTGATTTTGGTCTGATAACAGCACACAAGTTGACACAAATGAGTGTGAATGGCTATTAAAGGTAACCATCCTCACCTGTGATCTGTTTGCTTGTTATTAGTGAGTATGTGTATAAAAGGTCAATGAGTTTCTGGACCCCTGACAGACCCTTGCATCTTTCATCCAGTGCTGCACTGATATTTCTGGATTCTGAGTCATGGGGAAAGCAAAATAATTGTCAAAGGATCTGTGGGAAAAGGTAGTTGAACTGTATAAAACAGGAAAGGGATATAAAAAGATATCCAAGGGATTGAGAATGACAATCAGCAGTGTTCAAATTCTAATTAATAAGTGGAAAATTAGGGGTTCTGTTGAAACTGAACTGGCCCCAAGAACGTTCATTAATTTTTCCTATTATAATCATTAGTGGGGCCAAATCGATGTTCACTTTCAACCGCAGTACAAAGAAAAGTCAAAGGAGTAGGAAGGAAAGTTTCTCGAAAGTACGAATTTCTAAGACCCCGTACACATTTGAGTGACGCACCCGCCTTGGGTTCTTCCTTCTTTTTTTGGTGCGTTTTTAGAGCCTCACCATTCACTTGAATGGGCCTTCCTCTACTCCAAAAATGTGCCAAAGAAGCATATGTACCAATTTTTTGCACCGAGTGTACAACCAGCTTTAGGCTAGATCAGTGGTCTCCAAACTGCGGCCCGTGGGCCAGATTTGGCCCTTTGCCAGCCTTTATCCAGGCCTTGGGGCACTATTCCAGTCATTGTTATCAGGCAATTTTTCCTACTAACACCAACAATAAGACACCATTCTTTCCGCTGACACCAATGGTGAGGCATTTTTCCTCTTACTGACACCAACAGTGGGCCCTTTTCCTTCTACTGACACCAACAATGAGGCATACTTCCTTCCACTGTTATAAATGTTGGAACAATTTTCCTCCCACTAATACCAACAAATGGGCACTATTCCTTCCACGGTATTAACAATGGGGCAGTATTCCTCCCACTGACACCAATGATGGGGCACAATTCCTTCTACTGACACCAATGATGGGGCACTATTTCTCCCACTGGCACCAAACATGGGGCACTATTCCTCCCACTGACATCAATGATGGGGCACTATTCCTCCCACTGACATCAATGATGAGGCACTATTCCTCCCACTAATACCAAAGATAGGGCACTATTCCTTCCAATGACAGGGCACTATTCCTTTCACTGACACCAATGATGGGGCACTATTCCTTCCACCACTGACAACAATGACAGGGCACTATTCGTTTTACTGACACCAATGTTGGGTACTATTGATCTTTTATTAAAAAGAATCAAGCAACCAATTTTATACAAAAGTAAAAAAACAAAACCATAGTACAAAACTTCAACAGAAATCCAAGGAATACACATCCATGTTCAGAATATATACAATATATACATAATCCACTACCAAAACTATTTACATAAAGCAGCAGAGAGGGCCTAAGAGGCACAACCCATCACCTATGTACGCAGCCATTTATCAAAAATCAATCCAAAAAAAATAATAATCTAGGGTGATAAGAGACAGACAGCCACACCCGGGAAAGAGACTCCTGGCAGTCAGGGAGGCTTGAATCCCCTCCACGCCTTCAACCAAGCCCCCTGACTCCACTTGTCTCTCTCAAGCACCCAAATCTTCTCCACCTCATGCAAAATGTCATACACCACCACCTCAACAGGAAGGATTTTATGCCGAATGCTGACCTGACACTGTGCGTTCCAGGTGAAATAACGGACTACTAGGCTAAATAAAAAAAGTGTATGCAAACAAAAAACACCACCAGTATTGAATGCTCCGTACACCCACTCAGCATAACCCAGCCTGGAGAGGAAAGGAACACAGAGGGCCTGCCCCACTTGTTTGTACACCTCTATGTTAAAAGGGCAATGAAGCAGAAAATGGTCCATAGTCTCCTCCTCACCTGCACACTCCTCCCGAGGACAGCTATGATCCATCCCACTGCGGAATTTCAAATTGCCCCTAACATAGAGCCTCCCATGGAAGCACAACCAGGACAGATCCCTAAATTTAGGGGATACTCTGTCCAAATGTATTGCCGGTTAAGTTCTTAACCCTGCTCTCAAAACTGGGCCTGGGCAATCCCTTAAGACCAGTGGGTCATGAAAGACTTTGCTCAAGACTCATAAGGACTTTCCTCGGGAACTGATCTGAGATCTTCAGCCGACAATCGCCACTGCCGTAGTAACTTCAGGCATGGAGCCACATAGGCTGGTAGCTGACCACGATGACCCCTGAGATTCTTCACTTGGCCACCTTCTTCCCAAAGTCGTAGAAAAGGCCTAAACCAAGATCTAAAAAAGCCTACCCATCCAGGAGGTTCCACTGCAAGCATATTACCAATGTTAAAATTGAGAAAAAGCAGTGAAAAGAAAAGAACTGGGTTGACCATACCTAAGCCACCCTCCCTCCTGGATAGATAGGTGACATTCCTCTTGATGGGGTTCAGTCTGTTCCCCCACAACATCTGGAAGAACACACTACTGACCCTAGCATAGAGAGACACTGGCAAGATGCGGACAAAGCTGACATACAAGAAGATCGGAATCAGGTAGGTCTTAATCAGATCAACCCTTTCCCTCATAGATAACTTCCATCTCTTCCTGCTGACCACCTTAGTATTGGCAATTTCCAGTCTGCCTTCCCAGTTTTTGAGGCCATAATCGCCGGGTCCAAATTCAATGCCTAGAATCTTAATTCTTTCTTGGGGCACTGGAAAGGTGTCCGGGAGATCAAACCCCTCACCTTCCTTTCCTATCCAGAAAAATTCACTCTTTTCCTGATTGATCTTGGAGCCTGATGCTTCAGAATACCATGATGTCAGAGAGACTGCCTCCTCTGCTTCGTCCGCCCCAGTGACAATCACCGACACATCATCCGCATAGGCAACAACCCTCAAAAACGGCTCACCCGGGAGAGCCACTGGCACCCCACACAACATGTCGCTCTCTAGCCTCCTGACGAAGGGGTCGATTGCAAACACATAGAGCAGGGGACTCAGGGGACAACCTTGATGCACTCCAGAGCCAACCTTAAAGGACTGCCCAACCTAACCATTAACAAGAGGAAAGCTTTCTGCCCCCTTATACAAGACTTTCAACCAATCGACAAAACCACCCGGCAGACCGTACTTACTAAGGAGCAACCACAGGTACTCATGGTTAACACGATCAAAAGCCTTTTCCTGATCCAATGTCAGCAAATACTTTCCCCAGCCTGCACCCCTGCATTGCTCCAAGGCCTCCCGGACAGCTAAAACCGCTGTGAAGGTGCTCCTACCCTGGACCGAACAGTGCTGATGGCGAGAAAGCAAAGATTCTGCTACTGACGATAGGCGCCAGAAAAATATCTTTGCCAGTATCTTTCTATCGACATTAAGAAGGCTGATGGGGCGCCAATTCTCAATCATCGAAGGATCTTTACCCTTTGAAAGAAGATTCACAGCCGAGTGCCTCATGGAAGGGGGAAGTACCCCCTCAGCAAGGCAACTGTTAAAAACCTCTACCAAATGTGGGGCCAGAATAGGCTTAAAAGCTTTGTAAAACTCAGCCGTCAAGCCATCCGGTCCAGGTGACTTTTTGATGGCAAGCTGTTCAATTGCCCTCATTACATCTTCAACTGTGATCTCCTCTGTCAAATTCATCAATGGGACATCTTCATCATTTAGACCTGGAGTAGAGTCCAAAAAGCTTTCCATCTTGTCACGGTCAAGCTCTTTCCTCCCAAGAAGGTCAGCATAAAAGGACCTCACGACCTCCAGAATCCCTGACCTGGACTTTGTCAAGGAACCTGTACTGTCCTTAAGGCCAACGACCGTTTTAACAGCTACACCTTGTTTGCAGTTCTGGTAAGGGTCAGGCGAGTGGTACTTCCCATAGTCCCTCTCCAGAACCAAAGAGGCATGCCGGTCATAATGACACTTCCTGAGAAGGAGTTTCACTTCGGAGATTGCCCCAGGATCTCCTCCTCTCGAGACAAGAATATCCAGTTTCCTCCGTAAACGTTGGTAGGTCATGTATTTATTAAACTGCTTTCTATTGGCTAGGCCCCTGAAGAATCCAGCGATCCTCTTTTTGGTCAGCTCCCACCACTCAGCCTTGCTGCTACAAAAGTCCAGGATGGTCACCTGTGCCTGAAAGAATTCCTCAAAGGATTGTCTAACATGTTCTTCCTTGAGTAGAGTCAAATTCAATCTCTAGATGCCCTTACCCCTCTGAGGGGCGTCTGAAGCATTCAGGACCACAGATTGCATACAGTGATCAGAGAACTCTACTGCCTGCACCACTGGGGGCGAGAAAGCAGAGGTCTCCTTAAAAAAAAAACGTATCTATCCTACTCTGACTATTACCTCGATGAAAGGTGAACTCAGTGTCATCCGGGAGGTGCTTAATGTGCACATCCACAAGACCAGCATCCCTAACCATACTATTTAAAAAAACGCTATCATATCCCAGCCTGTTCTTGAAGTCCTTCCTGTCCTTGGGCCTAGTTACTGTATTAAAGTCACCTCCAAAGACCACTTGCCGGGATGTAAAAAGAAATGGCTTGATCCTTGTAAAAAGGCACTTCCCGTCCCACTTTAATTAGGCGCAGGTCCTGCCCTCCCACAAGGACGTCTAAGACCATACATCTCCCAATCTCCACCTCAATAACCCACCGGACAGTTACCTTGCCGGTTTTAAACAACACCGCCATAAGGCTCAGCCACAAGAGACCAGTAAGATGGACCATACCTCCACTCTCTCTTGGCCATATGAATATCTGCCAAGGAGGTGAGCCTAGTCTCTTGCAAAAATAAAATTTCAGCGTCTAATTGGCTGAACAAAAAGAAGGCCATAGAACGAGCTCTTACTGACTTAATGCTGGCGACATTTATTGTCACCACTTTTAACGGAGGGGGAACCGCCATTGGGGTTATTGGGTGGATTGCTTCTTAGCTCCCCTCTGCTGCTCATCACCAGAAGCCTCTCTCTTTCTTGAGGCCACCTCAAACTCCATCTCAGAATCGGAACTTCGCTCCGAAGAAGCTCCAGATGAAGAAATATGCCACTTAGAGGACCTATGACGGTTGGAGACAGGCTCTGGAGCCTGTTCCGTTCTCACCACCTGCTTCTTCCGCTTTCCAACCTTCCTTCTCTCCTCCAGGTACTGCAGGTCCGCTTCAGAGATGCCCTCATCTCTTGTTTTTTTCTTTGAAGTCTTTACAGAAGACTCCTTTAGAGAGGAAGAAGCGACCTTTTTAGTACCCACTACCGCTCCTGGTGTGGGGGGGTGCTCCCTTTGAATCAGACTTAGGAGGGGTAGACTCCTGGGGGGTAACTGACTCGGGGGGCACAGACTTGGAAGGTTCTGACACAAGAGGAGAGGGTACAGTAGGCTGGGGGGACACAGAGACAGATACAGAAGGAATACTTACAGACACAGGAGGGGTGGCCACAGGAACTGGGGAGGGATCCTGAGCAGGACCAGGGGAGTCAGTCACCGCAGAGGAGGATGGTACACCAGGGGCCTCACCCTCCATCCTGTCCAGCCTTGACATGTCATCAATTACCTCCTTTTCCATATTGTGCCAGGCTTCAGGACATCTGCTGTAGGGGTGGCCAAGGCGCAGGCAATGGTTGCACCTGATCATCTAATAATATATTCCTGTGTCCCAGCTACATGTATTAGGGTATACAGGTCGTTTGTCCCAAAACCCATCTCCAAAATCATATCCACCACTGCACGCCATGCTGGAGGGATTGCACCACCTTCCCATTTGAGAATTACCACATTTCTTCTTGGACCCCCAGCAGAAGCCAGAGACCCAAGACCAGATCCCGGGGTGCCCAAAGTGGTAGGCTGCAGGGGGAAAACCCGCTTGGGAGCAGAGCTACCAGGAGCAGAGTGTACCACCTGAGCAAATGTAGGTTTATCAGGGCCAAGGCCCCACACTGATGTCACATTAGTCTGTACATTACTATTTGCTTGGACTGAGCTGGGCCGATTGTCCATCACACTTGCACAATTGCTATCAGTCACACACACGTTCAATTTCCCATCAGGAATACTCACAGTTGCTGCAATACCAGCTGTCTCCTGTTGCTGCACTGTAGAGTCTCCAGCAGCTGTGGGGCAAACAACTTTAGACTCAGCCAAAGGAGAGTTAATAGGCTCTGCTGACACCTGTAGTTCCTTTTCAGAAATGTAATTTTTTTAAATGCAGCTCTTGCTGCGCTGCAGCATTAGCAGGTACAATATTGCTACACATAGCATTAGAAACTTGATTGTCACTGGGCACACTTTCAACATTGCTCATGGTGTCAGATGGTACAAAAACAGTTTCATCCCCTGCTTGGGGCTTGACATTATCAGGCACATTATCTGTTATGTCCTCATCACCAAACACCAGCTGATCCCCCCCGCACAGGAGACTCCATTACCTGGATGGCCCTGAGCATGCCTCCTGAGTCCTGGGAAGGCATGGGGCTGCTTACCTCTCCCTGAGGGGGCAGGGGGTCAGAACTGGGGGTCTCCTCCTCCACCTTTGCCATCCTTCCAAACCTTTGCTCATTGCTAAACTTCTCCTTGAAGGGCCCATCTCTTCCTTCCATCATGGCCACAATGGTCTCCTCGTGTTCCACCCGGACTTTAGCCAGTTTGATTTCTGAATCCATGGATCCTCGTTTCTGGCTGTGCAAGCCCTCACACTGCCTTCGCAAACGCTTCAGCTCTGCTCTGAGCTTGTAGAGCTTGTCCCTCTCCCTATTCAGGACCTTAATCCCAGCCACCACTCGCTCCCGAATGGCCTCGGAACCTTCATCCTCACCAGGGGCAGAGAGATCAGCTTGTACAGAGGCAGGCATGTCACCCGACGGCCCAGGAGACGGCTGCGCGCTTCCTGCAGGAGAGGCCCCACTGGCCTCCATGGCTTCCCCAGAAAGGGGCCAGGAGAGCTGGGAGAGATTTCACCACCACTTCCCTCTCACACGGATCACCTGGAGCAATTTCAGAGAGACCTTCCTCCTGACACACCTGTGCTCCAATGATGGGTGGGGCACTATTCCTCCCACTGACACCAATGATGGGGCACAATTCCTTCTACTGACACCAATGATGGGGCACTATTTCTCCCACTGGCACCAAACATGGGGCACTATTCCTTCTACTGACACCAATGATGGGGCACTATTCCTCCCACTGACATCAATGATGAGGCACTATTCCTCCCACTAATACCAAAGATAGGGCACTATTCCTTCCAATGACAGGGCACTATTCCTTTCACTGACACCAATGATGGGGAACTATTCCTTCCACCACTGACACCAATGACAGGGCACTATTCCTTTTACTGACACCAATGTTGGGTACTATTCCTCCCACTGATACCAATGGGGGAGATTTGTGCTGAGAGGGGGGATTTCAGCAGGGGGGGCAGATTTGTAGGAGGGGGATTTATACTTAGGGGTAAGCATGCAGATTAGTGCATGCATCTAATGCATGCATCTACGCAGCATCATGCGACGCAATTTTGGAAAAGGGTCATGGACATCTTTACTGGGTTTCTCGCTTGTAGGGAAGCCTATTGAAATAATTAGGCTGAGCTACATGTGTTGAGACTGCAGCAGGTGCCGCATACAGCCTGCCATCCAAGTGAATTGCTATATGCAGCACACGACTACATCTGTGTTGCATCTGTGTTTTCCCACATAATTCTGCATATGATGTATTTCCCAATCATGGAATTTTCATGTTCAGGAATGACATTGTATACATCGTCCATGTGCAGGTAAAGGTCAATGCACACAAGCATCCACGTTTACAAGTGTATGGCCCTGTAGACCTATTCTCTTGTTTGGTGGCTATATGCAGCACCTGCAGCTTCCTGCACGCAGGAAAACACCCAGAATTTTACTTTGAGCATATTTTAAGTCTCCCACCATTGCATGTGCAAGGGGCCTAAATGTTACTTAAAACTAGATTTGGGAACTCAGCACAGGGATGGTGGGGACCCCTCATAATGGGCAAAGCAGGTGTACAGACCCGGAAACTCAGCACAAGAATGGTGGAAACCACTCATAATGGGCACAGTGGGTATACAGACCCAGGAACTCAGTAAGGGATGGTGGGAATCACTCATAATGGGCACATCGGCTGTACAGACCCAGGAACTCAGTAAGGGATGGTGGGAATCACTCATAATGGGCACATCGGCTGTACAGACCCAGGAACTCAGCACAGGGATGGTGGGAACCCCTCACCCTCATAATGGGCACAACAGGTATGCAGACAAGAACTATGCAACCCCTGGGAACTTAACACAGGGATGGTGGGAACCAGTCATAATGGGCACAGCAGGTGTACAGACCCAGGAACTCAGCACAGAGATGGTGGGAACCACTCATAATGGGCACAGCGGGTGTACAGACCCAGGAACTCTGCACAGGGATGGTGGGAAACCTTCATAATGAGCACAAGAACTATGCAGCCCCTGGGACCTTAACACAGGGATGGTGGGAACCAGTCATAATGGGCACAGCGGGTATACAGACCCAGGAACTCAGCACAGGGATGGTGGGAACCCCACACAATAGACACAGCAGGTTACAGACTCAAACTCAGCACAGAGAACTCATACATTTCCCTGAGAGATGGAAGAATCAGTTAAAGGACATTCATGCTCCAGCTTCCACCAACCACTGAAACATCAATTTTGGATGAAATGACCTTTCAGAGAGGTGAAGAATGGCTGCTGACACACACAGTGCCATGCTAAAAATCGGACCAGGGGAAAAGGGCCAATGGGAAGAATAATGCCCAATTGTTGGTATCTGTGGGAGGAATAATGCCCAATCGTTGGTTTCAGTAGGAGGAATAGTACCCCATCATCAGTATCAGTAGGAAGAATAGTGCCCCATCATTGGTATCAGTAGGAAGAATTGTGCCCCATCAGTGGGAGGAATAATGCACCATCATTGGTTTGGTGTCAGTGGGAGGAATAGTGCCCCATCATTTGTGTCAGTAGGAGGAATAGTGCTCCATCATTTGTGTCAGTGGGAGGAATAGTGCCCCATTGTTGGTGTCAGTGGGAGGAATAGTGCCCCATTATTGGTGTCAGTGGGAGGATTAGTGCCCCATCATTGGTGTCAGTGGGAGGAATAATGCCCCATCATTGGCTTGGTGTCAGTGGGAGGAATAGTGCCCCATCATTTTTGTCAGTGGGAGGAATAGTGCCCCATCTTTTGTGTCAGTGGGAGGAATAATGCCCCATTGTTGGTGTCAGTGGGAGGAATAGTGTCTTGTATCAGTGAGAGTAATAGTGCCCCAGGGACCAGATAAAGGCAAGCAAAGGGTCGCAGTTGGAAGACCACTGTTCTAAGGTAATGAAGCTGCGTTGCAGGTTACTGCCCATTTCCCAGCCATGTGAATGTTGCAATTAATTGTTGCAATTTGCAGCAATATCAACAATGAAAACCGTGTGACCCAACGGCGAGGATTATCCAGGAAGAGCACACCGCCAGCCCTCAAGATCGCCCACAGCCAGAAAACACGGTCTCACCATGATGAATATGCTCGTCAACAGCGATAATTCTCCCACACTGGGATGCCACGGCCTGGCAGGATTTACTGGCGCGGTGGGAACAGCCCAGCTAAACAAGCGTAGAGTGCTCGCACTTGTGAACGGCGGAGGATGGGGGGAACATTCAACAGGGGCCTGATCTAGAATAGATTATCCAGGAAATCCCAAAGCCCTCCGCTCTGCGGGTTGAATTAACTGCAACTCTAGCAGAGGTTAGGAGAGGCGAACACCTCCGAGATGCGGAGTGGATTCCATTAGAGGGGTCTGTGTTTCATCCAGGCTCAAACCAGAAATAATTAAATAGCTGTCTCGGGGTATCGGTCAAATTTATCGGTGACAGGTCAAAAGATTTAGCGGAGTGTACGGGTGGGAGAGCTTTCTTTAATATCTCCCAATTTTTCCATTTAGCGCTAAAAGTTTTCGGGGAAAAGTCGGCCTTGATGCCTCCCCAACCTATTGCTGATGAGCCTCTCCAGCTCTCAATTCTTCTGAAGACACACAGACCAATAATTTGCGGGCAAAAGACATTGCCCTACAACTAAAACACCGATAAGCATCGTTCAAAACCAACTCCCATATAGGAGTTAGAAATATCGGTGCTCAGGCTGATAGTATCTCCACTCCCCCGAAGGGCCTGGTATGGATTTTAGGGGGACCCCCACGCAATTTTTTTAAAGAAATTTGGTTTGGGGTTCCCCTTAATATTCATACCAGACCCAAAGGGCCTGGTAATGGACTGGCGAGGAGGGGGGTCCCATGCTCTTTTTTTCAATGATTTTTTTCTTTATTGCTGGGACCCGACAATTCATTACAGCTGCGATCAGTTTTAAATGACAATTTTTCCTTTGGAAATGTCATTTTGCTGTGGTACTTGTTCTAAACATAGGAAAAATGCACCACTTTACAGGCATACTATAGACATACTATAGACATCCCCCAGGCACAATATTTAAAGGAAGATTTCATTTTTATTGTTTCCCTTTAAGCATTAAAAAAATCACTGCTCCCGAAAAAACAACCATTTAAAAAAAAATGTTTTCATTGATACATGTCCCCTGGGGCAGGACCCGAGTCCCCAAACACTTTTTATGACAATAACTTGCATATAAGCCTTTAAAATGAACACTTCTGATTTTTCATGTTAATGTCCCATAGACTTTAACGGTGGTCTGGCGGCTTTCGAATTTGCCCCGAACACCGCATATTGTTCGCCCATCCCTACTGCCCACATGATGAAATGCCTGGGAATGTGGACGGGTTTACCACCTTAGGTATGTGTAGCACTAGGTGTGTGCAGCACTAAAGGGAGCCCATGACAGCTTTTTCTTCATTAATGATTCTATGGATCATTTTAACCTGTCACAGTGGAAAATCCTTTCAAATCTGACTATACCATAGCTCCCAACTGTCCCTGATTTCGAGGGACTGTCCCTAATTTGGAGCAGTGTCCCTCTGTCCCTCTTTCCTCCTCATTTGTCCCTTAGTTTGGTTTGATCCTCATAATTATATATAAAATGCACTTTTTATCTTTCAAAAAGTGTTTCCCAGTGCTAAAACTTTCATCCAAATTCTAAATTGCTGCATTTATAAATTTTCAAAACCAATATATAGGAATAGTAGTGGTAAAAAAAAAAAAAAAAAAAGCCCTTGTGGATTTAATTAACCTTTTTTTTTTTTCTTTGGTTAATTCTCCTTTAAGGAGGTGTGGCAGGGGGCATGTCGTATGCCTACATATGTTTGCTAGTAGGTGTCCCTCGTTCCGATCTCAAAATGTTGAGAGGTATGGTTTAACTAACAATTTTTTCCCCATAATTCTCCTTTATGAGGGCATGGTCGGGGGTGGGGCCTATGGCTATATACTTTTACTAATAGGTGTACCTCGTTCCCATTTCAAAAATTGGGAGGTATGCTATAGTGATCTTTTCTCTGTTGCCTCCAGCGATCATTTCGTAATTAAAGATCTCTTTAAAATTAATTTATAATGGTTCGTTGCTTGATATGTCTGTGGCTGACATTACCAGTGTTGGGCTTAATGGCAGCAAATGTGACACAATGGGGCTGATTTACTAAAACTGGAGAGCGCATAATCTGGTGCAGCTGTGCATGGTAGCCAATCAGCTTCCAGGTTTTTAGCTCCGGAAGGTTTACCCCCCCCCCCCCCCCCATTCATGACCAGGCTATTTTTTGCGATACAGCACTGCATTATTTTAACTGACAATTGTGCGGTCCTTTTTTGTCCTTTTTTTCCCACAAATAGAGCCTTCTTTTGGTGGTATTTGATCACCTCTGCAGTTTTTATTTTTTGAGTTATAAAAAAAGACTGACAATTTTGAAAAAAAAAAAAAAACAGTATATTTTATTTTCTGCTATAAAACATATCCAATGAAAAAATGTAAAAAAAAAATCAAATTTCTTCATCAATTAAGGTCAATATGTATTCTGCTACATCATTTTGGTAAAAAAAAATCCCAATAAGTGTATATTGATTGGTTTGCGCAAAAGTTATAGCGTCTACAAACTATGGGATATTTTTATGTCTTTTTTTACATTTTTTTTTTTTTTACTAGTAATGGTAGCGATCAGCGACTTATAGCGGGACCATGATATTGCGGTGGAAAAATCTACTAACTGACACTTTTGATACTTTTTGGGGGCCAGGGACACAGTGATCAGTGCTAAAAAATATGCACTGTCACTATACTAATGACACTGGCAGGGAAGGGATTAACATCAGGGGCCATCAAAGGGTTAAATACCCAAGTTGTGCTAGGGGGCAGTGGCAGCAGGTCAGAGGCGGCTCTAGACTTTGTGAGATCTTAGGCAAAACTTAGACATGAGGCCCCACTCACTCCCATAATGGTAAAAAAAAATTCAAGGGATGAAAATGAACTGTATTAGGAGTGTACAGTATAGGGGAGTGGACAGTACAGGGGGTAGGTGAGTGGGCATAATAAAGATATATTTTCCTCAAGCAGAGCTGCACAGGGAAGCTGCTCTCACAGATCCTACCTATTCTGGTAGGCTGTCACAAAGAGAGAAATAAAAGGGGGATGGGTGGAGAAGGAAGGAAGGAAGGAAGGAAGGAAGGAAGGAAGGAAGGAAGGAAGGAAGGAAGGAAGGAAGGAAGGAAGGAAGGAAGGAAGGAAGGAAGGAAGGAAGGAAGGAAGGAAGGAGAAAAAAAAGAGAAAGAAAGAGAAAAAAAGATGGAAGGAACGAAAGAAAGAAAGAGAAAGAAAGATGGAAGGAAGGAAAGAGAAAGAAAGAAAGAAAGAAAGAAAGAAAGAAAGAAAGAAAGAAAGAAAGAAAGAAAGAAAGATAGATGGAAGGAAAGAAAGAAAGATGGAAGGAAAGAAAGAAAGATGGAAGGAAAGAAAGATAGATGGAAGGAAAGAAAGATAGATGGAAGGAAAGAAAGAAAGAGAAGGGGGTGGAGACGAAAGGGAAGGAAGAGCATCCCCTCCATCAGTGTACTCACTGGGAGGCAGGAGGGACTGGATGGATGGATGGATCAGACTCCCGTTGTCCTTTTCTCTTTGCTGGTCTTCAGCTTGAATCTTCCCGCCCACACATCCCCTTCTCTGAGTCAGAACAGAGAACACTGCCGAGGAGAGTGGGCGGGGCAGACACAGGAGGAGAGGGCGGGAGGAGGAGGAGCAGAAGCTCTCTCTCCTCTTCTGTCTGGTAGTGCGGGCAGCAGGGGGAGGGGGGAGATCTGTCAGCGCTCTACACTGAGCTGCTCTCCCTGTCTGTGATCTGGAGCTCCGATCACATGTCTCACTCGCAGCCCGTATCTCTCCCTGTAGCAGAGCGAGGGGCTACGGGACTGTGTGATGGCGGAGATCTCTGCTGCTGGAAGGGGCGGCTCTCTAATTAGGTAAACTAGCCAGCTGTGCGAGGCCCCTATGACTGCGAGGCCTGAGGCCACCGCCTATTTCTTTTTTTTTCAAATATAAATTTTATTATTTTCTTAAACAGAAAGTCAAAATATAAGACATGTTACAGTATCTCACAACAATAATTCTCGTACACTAGAAGGTATACACGTGTGGTAACTGTAATCGAGCATACTACAACCAATTCTGAACCTTGTTTCTGTATTCTTTTGTGTCTGGTTGAATCCCGTGTTCCTTTCAGTCTAGCTCAACACATAGATATGTAACGATCTCAGTCTAGGATCACCAGAATTCCCCCGGAAAGAAAAAGAAAAAACTAACGAAGAGAAAAGAGAAAAGAAGGGGAGACAGGGAGAGGGAGAAGCAGTCATAGAGGTGAGTACAAGCTGGGAAGAGAAGTGGGGGGGGGGGGTAGTATAAGGGTGGTCTGTGGAATTAGCGTCTCCAGGTTCCTCAGATGGAGTATTGATCCTATTAGTATATGGTCAAGTCGCTAGCATAGCCTGCCCTTGATCTGAATATATAAATATATTCCAGTGCGTCCAAGTGTTGAGATGTTGTTTCTGCTTATTCTGTGCCGTGAGGACTAAGTCCTCCAATCTCCTGATCTCCTCCACTCTGCGCAGCCACATTCCCACCGTCGGGGATAAAGTTTTTTTCCACAATAGTGGGATGCAGGATTTAGCTGCATTTAGTAAATGTCGTATTATTGATTTCTTATATTTCTTTGGCGGAATAGAGGAGACATGCAGCAGTAAAAAAGCTGGATTGTCAGCCACCGCCTATTTCGCCTAATTAGAGAGCCGCCTCTGCAGCAGGTGCTCTATCGGGGGGGGGGCAAACAAACCTGAGACATCTACCCCCCCCCGTCGCTCCAGCCCGCCACCCCACACCAACCCCCCCCCTCGTCGCCGGCTCACTCGCCAGTTGATCGACACTTACCCCACCCAGGCCTCCCTCCTCCGTCTCTTCTCCTCCTGGCCAATCGGGTATTAATTTGGTAATGTCACACAACTGGGTGGGCTCCGGGTGCAGTGCCCACCCTTTTTTTAAGCCAATTAGAGCCTCGGGCTCTAATCATGTGCTTAAAAAAAAAAACCATTGAAATCCATGCGTCCGACACTCTGCATGTAGATTAAGGGCCGGGTGCATGGATTACGGGCGCCCCTTATGAACGGGCCCCACTGCTACGGGGCTGCAGTGTGGCGGGGGTAGCTGCACACTGAAGGTTTTTTCGTTTTTATCTTCATGCAAAGTAACAAACCTTCAGCCTTTAGAACCACTTTAAGGCTGGGTTCAAACTGGTGAGAACACAGACATTTGATTTGCACCACACTGCTGGGCAGATCACATGCGATGTCTGTGCAATGCAAATTCAGCCATACAGTTTGTATGGCTGAATTTGCATGGCATTCAGACCGAAAAGGTACAGGACCCTTTTTTAGGTCTGCACTGGAATTGTATGGTTGTGAACCATCGATTCCTATATCATTTCACAGTTTGCACTGCGATCTACGAACCGATCTGGAGATGTCATTAACTTTACATTGACACCCGGTTTGCAGATGTGTGAACCATCTGCGATTCAGGAGCGATGCGGGAATCCGCACAGGATTCGCAGGGCTTCCCGCATTACACCAGTATGAACTGAGCCTAAAGCCTCGTACACACGATCGGACTTTCTGACAACAAAACCGTGGAATTTTGTTCGAAGGGTGTTGGCTCAAACTTGTCTTGCATACACACAGTCACACAAATGTTGGCCAACAATTACGAACGTAGTGACGTACTAGACGTATTACATGGTTTTTCAGCTTTTTAGCGCCACTCTTTGGGCTCCTTCTGCTAATTTCTTGTTAGTAGAAGTTTGGTGAGTGTTGATTTGCGCTTTTCTTTTCATGTTTTTCATTTGTCGCTTTTCATTTCGTGCTTTTGAGTTTCTGAATGGCCATTCGTCAACCAGACATGTTGCGGAATCAGAGAGATAACGTGTTATTTATTATTGGCCTTGGAGTTGTTGCTTTGACATTATTTTTTTTTGAATAATGATTTGATTTGGTATATTTCTATATTTTTGGATGCATAGAATGCACTTTTTGGTTAAATTCTATTTGGAAATAGCATGTCTAATTTTTTTATTTAATGCACAAAAAAAAAAAAATTGTGTAGAATAATACTTGGCTATGTGTTTTACTTCAAATGATAGTTTGGGAGTAGGCAGTTACATTTTAAAAAATACAATATAAAATTGACAAGGAACACCAACATAGTTGTATCTTTGTTCTTAACCCTTTCATGACTAAGCCTATTTTTGACATTTGGTGTTTACAAGTTAAAATCCGTATTTTTTGCTAGAAAATTACTTAGAGCCCCCAAACATTATATATATATTTTTAGCAGAGAATCTAGAGAATAAAATGGCGATTGTTGCAATATTTTATATCACACTGTATTTGTGCAGCGGTGTTTTAAACGCAACTTTTTGGGAAAAGGGACATTTTCATGAATTTTAAAAAAAACAAACAGTAAAGTTAGCCCAATTTTTTTGTATGATGTGAAAGATGATATTACGTCGAGTAAATAGATACCAAACATGTCACGCTTTATAATTGCACGCACACGTGGAATGGCAACAAACTACGGTACCTAAAAATCTCCATAGGCAACGCTTTAACATTTTTTTACGGTTACCAGGTTAGAGTTACAGAGGAGGTCTAGTGCTGACGATCACGGCGATACCTCACATGTGTGATTTAAATACCATTTACAAATGCGGGCGCGACTTCCGTATGCATTTTCTTTGCTGCGCGTGCTCACGGGGACGCTTTAAAAAATTTTTTTTTCTTATTTATTTTATTTATTTTTATATTTATAAATTGTGTTTAAAAAAAAAAAAAATGATCACTTTTATTGCTGTGACAAGGAATGTAAACATCCCTTGTGACAGTAATAGGTGGTGACAGGTACTCTTTATGGAGGGATCACCCCTGATCCCTTCTTTGCACTTCAAAGTATTCAGATCGCAGTTTTTGGCGATTCTGAATACTGTATATTTTTTTAAAACCGGAGCCATTGGCAGCCGAGTAAACGGGAAGTGACGTCATGACGTTGCATCTGCGTGTACAATTAGGAGGCTGGAACGAAGCCGCCAGAGGCGGTGGATTGGTGATCAGGCCTCCCGGTGGATCGGGAGGCCCGGTAAGAGCGGCAGGAGGGGGGGGGGGGAGTCCCCTCCGGCATAACAGCCGAGCGACTTTTAGCCGCATCGGTTGTTATACTTGGAAGGCTGATCGCCCGCTCTAAAAAACAGTACTGGGATGATGCCTGCAGTTGCGGTATAACCCCCGAAAGCCCAGTACGCACATCTGCGTACGCTCGGTGGGAAGGGGTTAAAAACTATGGGATAATGGTGTTGTGGTAACTTGCCCAAATGAAAATAAAAAAACATAATAATATTATTCTTGATATCACTAGAAAAAAAAAACCTTTGAAAATTCGTTTGCAATAACTCCATCAATATCACCTGCAAAGCAGCTTCATTATTATCCCATTAAAGAAGAAGAGAATTGTGCGCTGCATTTCAAGATTTCATAATTCATAATAACTTCACGCATGTTAATTCTCCATTACAAACGCTAGTTTACAAGACCAACCGCTTCTGCTTCCGAGTATGCGTGTTTGTACTTTGGACTTTGTCTGACGGACTTGCGTACACACGATCGGAAATTCCAACAACACACATTTGTTGGTGGAAAATTTGAGAACATGCTAGCCAACATTTGTTGGCGGAAAGTCCAACAACATTTGTCCGATGGAGCGTACACACGGTCGGACTTACCGCCAACAACCTCACATCCAACATTTCCCGTCGGAAAATCCGATCGTGTGTACGAGGCTTAAGGCTTTTTCTCTCATTTGTGAGCTGCTGCGTGTCCACGCGCTCTTTTCTAATTTGCAGATTCCCCTTAAACGTTTCCACTCTCATCCTTGCGGAAACATTTCATATGCTGATTCCGCTCTACATCATGCTCCGCAGACCCCAAAAACGAGCCACTTATTTATTGTTCCCCCTCCCCGTACCCAACACGGGGGTCAGCCACGAGTCACTGGCACTCCATCCAACACAAGGGGGAAAGTTTACTAAACAATACCAGTCTGTGGCACTTTTTTTTTTTTTTTAATTCCTTTATTTCTTTCAAAAGTATTACAGGTTAGTTATCAAGAAGCAAATGACAACATATACAAAAATAATTGAAATGAAAACAGGTCACATAAAGGGTTAGATACCATATCAGAAGTGTGTCAAACAAGGTGGCACTATTTTTAAACTTTGTCCTCGAGCGGAATCGGCTCTGGATCCCGTCTACAAAATTGCAGAGAGCGGACGCGCTGCCAAAACAAAAAGCACATTGTTGCCTCCTCTGTTAGCAGCATGCTGACAGCACATGTGGTGAGAGGCTGACAAAAACAGCCGTGGCCATTGGCCCATCCTGTCCTGCCAACACCACCGGAGGAATTTCCTGAAGCCATGCTCAGGAACTGCGAGGGAGGCCGAGCTCCGTGCCAGACATTCCCTGGACCTCGCCGCTGCAGTACAGCCAGACCTTCTAGAAGGTCAGCGCGACGCACAAACGCATTTTGGAGCGATCCGCCGAACGATAAGTCAGAGACCTTTGGAAGGGCAAAAGAGCGGTTTGGGAAAAAACGGCTGACAGTGCATTATGCTAAGGCAGTGTTTAAAGGAGAGGATCGGGCAAACGTTAAAGCTCAACTCCGGACAGTGGCTGCAAAGAGGCTGCAGGAGATCAGCAATGCTGACAAAGGTTGAAAAATGGGGAAAACAAATATTGTAGCTTAGTTTCACCACTTGACCCCCGGAAGATTTACCCCCCTTCATGACCAGGCCATCGTATGCGATAATGCACTGCGCTATTTTATATGACAATTACGCGGTCTTACGATGCTGTACTCAAATAAAATTGATATCCTTTTTTTCCCACAAAGGTATTTTATCACCTCCGTGGTTTTTATTTTTTGCGCTATAAAACAACAATAAAAAAAAAAAAACATTTTTTACATTCTGCTATAAAACATATCCAATAAAAAAAATGTAAAAAATCAAATTTCTTCATTAAATTAGGCCAATATGTATTCTGCTACATATTTTTAGAAAAAAAAAAATAAAAAAACTATATATATATGTATATTGATTGGTTTGCGCAAAAGCCATAGCGTCGACAAACTATGGTACTTTTATGGAATTTTTATTTATTTACGGACAATAACCAACACTTTTGACACTTTTTGGGGACCAGTGACACTAATACAGTGATCAGTGCTAAAAAAAATATACACTGTCACTGTACTAATGACACTGGCTGGGAAGGATTAAACATCAGGGGCAATCAAAGGGTTAACTGTGTGTTTAAAGTGGATGTAAACCCCCAATTTTTTTTTTTATATCACGAGTAGAGTATAAGATTTCCTATCATTTGAGCTCAGTCTTGCCACAAAGAGTTAATCCAGCTCTGCGCAATCCTCTTTTAGGCCCCTTTCACACGAGGCGGACTCCGCTTCCACGGAGTCCGCCTCGGTCCGCTGAGCCGGCGGATGACAGGTCCCTCTCTGCTCACTGGGCTTGTCAGGCGCCGCTGCTGCCTATGGAGGGATCGGATGAAAACGGACAGCATGTCTGTTTTCATCAGATCTCACCCGATCCAATCCGCCAGCGACAGATCCGGACGTAGGGCCATCCGTCTGCTTTTTGGGGATCGGACTAGGTCGGATGTCAGCGGACATGTCTCCGCTGACATCTGTAGCTCCATAGGCTAACATGGAGCGCCCGTTCAGGTCCGCCGTCAAAACTGACAGGCGGACCTGAACGGTACGATCGTGTGAAAGGGGCCTTATTGTTCAGTGAGATAAAACTTGACAAACAGAGAAAAACTTTGTCAAATCCTCCCCCCTTGCGGGACTGGTGATTTACATATCTTGTGCACTAGCCTAAGACACAGGCATTATTTTTTAATTCCCTCCCCCACTCCTTTCTTCAGCAGCTCTGCAAGGATTGGCTGTTCCACACCTCAGCATGATTTGGCATGCTGAAGTCATGTGGTTACTTTCCTGTCTTTTCACTGGATGTTAGAGATCATAGCAGAAGTTCAGTGTAAGAAATACACAGGAGAAAATGCATAATGACAAGGGGAGTGTAGAGGTGGGCGGAGAGTCTACTGACATCACGACTCCACCCACCGAGCTCCAGACAACAGACCCACCCACAGAATATGCAGTTTTTGGGTTCTCATAACAGACAGAGGGGAGACATTTGACAGGTAAAGATACATGCAGGAGGCATGTATATCCTTATAGATAACCCCTATGGCAGTAGTTTAGAAAGGATGACATTGGGTTTACATCCACTTTAACCAGTGTTTGTGTACTGTGGGGAGGTGCTTTTACTAGGGGAAGGCATAGATCTATGTCCCTGATTTGCAGGAGCACAGGATCCATGCCTTCCCTACTGACAGAAGGGTGATCTGCCTTGCTTACATAGGCAGGGAGACGTTCTGGCTCTCTGCCTAATGATTGGTGGGTGCTGGCAGACATCGAGTCCGCGGTACCCAGAGATCAGCTCCCACTGTGTATAATCACACGCACGCCCCAGACCTGGAAGTGCAGGATCACGTACTAGGTATGTGATCCTTCCCAGCAGAGACCCCTTGCTGCCGTATATATGTAAGTTATACGGTCCGCAAGCAGTTAAAGTAATTGTAAACCCTCACCTTGTAAAACAAACCATTAGGAGCTCAGAGAGCTGGGGAAGGAGAAACAGCCGTACACTGGTCTTCTCGGTGTATGGCAGTGCAGAGGGGGTGTGTCAGCACAGGTCTAATCATTAGAGGATAGCAGAATATGTGTAAAACCTTGTGCGCTGCTAATTATAACAAATAAAGCTGCCAGCACTCCCCACACGTCCTGATTATGTGACAAATACAAATCCAAAAACAATAAGTGCAGCACTAAATCAAATCGATAAACAATGACAATTTGATATCCACATTCAAAATCTGGTAAAGTGCAAAATAAATGCAATAAATTTGGATAAAGTGCAAAATAATAAAAATTAGTACAAAAAATTATCTCCTTATAGTGCAAAAATACGGTTAATTGTCCAAACATAAAGTGCAATGTGATTAGAACTTTACAGTGTCCTTATTTGATCCAGTACATTATGTGTCAGTCTAATATATACTGTTAAAAAGATAGCTGTGTGAAAATGTGGTATCTTCACACTGATCCACCTTTGTGGATTATGGGCCCTGGATTTTAAGGGAACAATACTCTGCAATGTGAATTAGAAATCCAGTCTGATCTGTACTAATCAGACTCAATCGTGTATATATGTATATATTGTTTGTTGTCTCATTCTGTTGTGGACTCTTTGCTGTGGTCATTTGGGATGTGTGTCCCTGAAGAGGGAGGGGGGATTCCTCCAGCAGCCCCCTGCTGATAAGACTCATTCATACTGTTGGGACACATACTGTGAGGAGATGCTGGTGTCATCAACTCCAACTACCTGTCTTGTGCTCTGCTATAATGTGTTTAATGTAAATGAGTTTAGTCTGGCTTAACACAGCTTCTAAGGGTATTCCACACATTGTTGTTTGTTCCAATTAACCCTGTGTTGATGTTTATGGTAATGTGTATTGAATAGTCACCTAGTCTGGGTAAATGATTTAGTAAACTAGCTCATGTTAATTAGGTTACAGTTGTATTGTTAGAGGAGGTTCCAACAGCATATAAAGTCTTGTAATTTTGATTCTAAAAAAAAAAATAGTCCATGTTAGCAGTGAAACAAGTGTCGCCTTGTTTTGTGCTTATGAGCGGTTGAAATATCTGATATCTGAGTCCAGACTGGGAGGAAGTGGTATACTGATGGAAGCACTCAAGCGGAGTGAGGGACGTTCCGTGACAGTGAAGATAGCACGTTTTCACCAACTGTCTTTTAAACAGTATATAATAGACTGTCACGTAATGTACTGGATCAAATAAGGACACTGTGTGGAGTTCTAATCACATTGCACTTTGTTTGGACATTTAAACGTATTTTTGCACTATAAGGAGATAATTTTTTGTACAAATGTTTTGCACTTATTTTGCACTTTATCCAAATTTATTGCACTTATTTTTCACTTTATCAGATTTTGAATGTGGATATCAAATTGTCATTGTTTATCGACTGATTTAGCGCTGCACTTATTGTTTTTGGATTGGAGGAGAGCAAGCTAAGTTCCCAGCACAACCAGAAAACTGAACACACTGTGCTCTCATGCCTAGTGTGGTCAGTTTTTAACAGGAAAGCAGAGGGACTGACAGGAACACCAGGGATTTTACACATAGAAAGCAATGCAAAGAGAACAGGATACTTTTCCATACAAGTACATGGTACAGCAGGCACATATCGGGAATATGAAATGTTAAGTTCACATAGTTTTAACCACTTGCCAGCCAGGTCAATACTGACATTTCTCTCCTACAAGTAAAAATCAAATTTTTTTGCTATAAAATTACTTACAATACTCAAACATTATTTAATTTTTAAGCAGAGGCCCTGGAGAAAAAAAATGGTGAGTGTTGCAATTCTTTATGTCACACAATATTTGCGCAGCAGTTTTTTAAACATACATTTTAAAAATAAACCCTACAATTTAATTAATTTTAGTGCACAAAAACACAGTATAATATAATATATAATATCCAATTTTTTTGGTAAAAAATAAAAGATAATGTTACACTGAGTAAATAGATAGCAAACATCACACTTTAAATATATACGCCTGTGGAACGGCGCCAAACTAAGATACCTAGAAATCTCCATTTGCTTTCCTTTACAGCGGGGGGGGGGTCGGCAAGCCGTCAAACGCAATCTACCTGTCGGGTAGATTGTGAACACGCCCCTGCTTCCCTCTCATCTTCACTGTAGAGTGGGAGTGGGAGGCAGCACAGTTCAGGAGCAGGAGCTGCCTCAATTAACCTTTTGCGTCAACCAGCAGGTGACTGATTGCTAGGATGCGCGCGTGGGGGGGGGGGGGGTCCTAGCAACCAATCACCAGCTTGTAATATAAAAATGTTAACTCCAGCAGCTCCCGCCCTCCATCCAATATTGTGCTGCCTCCCGCTGTGTGCTCTGCTGTGCACACGCTGTCAGGTAGGAGAGTGCTACCTACACCTTGTGTGTGTGTGTGTGTGTGGGGGGGGGGGGGGCAGGGCCGGTGCTAGACTATTTTGAGCCCTAGCCAAGACTAGCTACATTTAAAAGTCAGCAGCTACAAAAAAGTGTAGCTGCTGACTTTTAATAAACAGACACTCGCCTGTTCCACGATCCAGTGATGCGGGCTCACGAAGCCCTGCTTCTCTCCCCCTCCTATCCGCAGCTATGGCATTGTAACTGTGGGCGCCCGGCTGTGGCTTCACAGCCGGGTGCGAGCCGCGTTGCACGTTGCGAATGGCCAGGCAATCTTCTGGGACCTGTGATGTGTCCCAGAAGATTGCAGAAATTGTAGGGAGGGAGGGGGGAGAGGTCAACGTCCTTCTTGCACTGCAGTGCCAGGGGAGGAAGTGGGAGCTGGGTGCCTGTCAAAACTGGGTACCCACTCCCCCTCCAAAAAAATTACATGGCAAATGTGGCATGTCAGTGGGTCACCAGTACTTAAAGCGGAGTTCCACTTTTGGGTGATCGCAAACGGCTCCATTCGAAAGTGAGAATGGGGTCTTAGGCTAGGTTCACACTACTGCGTGTCGGGAACACATGCAAAATTGCGCTACTTTCCTTTGGTAGCACCCCCATGCATCTGTTAATGCACCTGTTTTCGTGCGCAGTAAATCACATAGTCCAGCAACACTATGTGGTTGAGTGCGGCGCGTTTTCGGAAAAGGGTCAAGGACTTCTATACCGTGTGTCTTGCATCTAAAGCAGCTCACTGGAATCAATTGGCTACCCTACAGGCGGGAATTCATGAAAAACGCGCCGATCCGCGCTCGTGAACCCAGCCTTAAGAGTTAATATGGGTGGTGAAGAAGTGAAATACGGCCACCACAGAAGGCTAACGCAAATATAAATGAGCCCTTATAGAAAAATATAAGTAAGGGTAGTGAATGACGTTTTTGCTCTTAAACCCATTAAGGCGTTATCTGCACACCAGCTGCAGTTTTAGCACAGGCTCCCATAGGGAGTGGTGGCTGCTGGTTTACCAGGTCACGTCTCATGAAAATAGCTGCAAATTGTTGAGGTATGTGATCCAATGTATCTGGCTTCCTGTATTTGATTTCACTGCACACTGTGAGCTTCTCAGAATGCAGAATTCATGGTTCCATCAATGATGGTAAGTCGTCCAGGTCCTGAAGCTGCAAAGCAGCCCCAGACCATCACACTACCACCACCATGTCTGACTGTTGGTATGATGTCCTTGTTCTGAATGCTGTGTTAGTTTTACGTCAGACGAACACCTTAAAAAAGTTCAATTTTTGTCTCATCAGTCCACAGAATATTTGCCTAAAAGTCTTGGGGATAATCAAGATGTTTTTTGGCAAATGTATGATGAATCTTTGTGTTCTTTTTGGTCAGCAGTGGCTTTGGCCTTGGAACTCTCCCATGAATGCCATTTTTTGCCCAGTCTCTTTGTTATTGTTGAATCATGAACACTGATCTTACCTGAGGCAAGTAAGGCCTGCAGTTCTTTAGATGTTGTTCTGGGTTCTTTTATGACCTCGTGGACGAATCGTCATTGTGCTCTTAGTTTTGTTAGGCCGGCCAATCCTGGGAAGGTTCACCACTGTTCCATGTTTTCTCCATTTGTCGCAAAGCCTTAGAAATTTATATGTAACCCTTTCCAGACTGATACATGTCCATTACTTTGTTTCTCATCTGTTCTTGAATTTCTTTAGATCATGGCACAATCTGTTGCTTTTTGAGATCTTTTAGCGTGCTTCACTTTGTGAGACAGCTTCCATTTAAGTGATTTCTTGATTCAACAGGTCTGGCAGTAATCAGGCCAGGGTGTGGCAAGTGAAATTTTACTTTCCAAAAAATGTGGTTAATCACAGTTCATTCACGATTTAGCAGGGGGGGGGGGGGGGGGGGGCAAATACTTTTTCACAGCACTGTCGATATATATGTACAGTATATATAGCGGGGAACTGCACCAGTAATTTTTATAAATGTATGTAGCACTAATTCACGGTGGAGCTGCTGGTTTAAAGCGGGCTGTTACCGTCACCTTTGTTACCTCAATTTCACCAGAACCGGGTCTAGGGTCCCGCTGAGTTTAATACCAGACAATGTAGACACCAGACACTTGAGTATCTTTTCCAATGCTTTAATAAAGAGTAACTGAAGGAAGTAGCAGGAAAGAGGTAGAAGAAGAGTTGCAGGGAAGTTCAAATACCTTTCCTTGATGTAGTATTATGAATTGGAATCTTGTAGATGAATGTACTCTCCTTTTAGAGTTGAAACTTTGCCCGCCCGGAGAGGTTTCTCTCACTAACCTAGCGACCGTTACACAGCACAAGCAAAAGTCTCTGCCACAGACTTGAATGGAATAGAAACCCGTACGATCCTCTGCCACAGGATGTAATGGTTTACAATGGACAGCAAACACAGCACTAGAACCTTTAGGCCAACCCAGCAGTACTATGCGGTAGGTTAACTTTAGGATGCGTCCTCCAACTGAGTCACCAGGCCCCTCTCCAGACCAGCACTCTGCATGATCCTTCCATGACGGGTCCTCCCCTGGGATCTTCTCAGTTGTCCAGCTTCTTCCCGTAGGACAGACAGCACAGGACCATTCCCTCGCCGCTGTGGTAGGCCCCAGACAGGCTTCTGGGCCCACCCACACGCTGCAGCAACGTGGTCCTCCCGGGCGGAGGACCACGCGGTAGTACTCCTAACATATACCTGTCGGCCAGGAGGGCCAACGGATCGTGGTAAAATCGATCCGCGATCAGGGCGCCATTGCAAATGATGGGAATCGCACAGCCATCCCTTGATTTGCTGTCATTCAGGATTGCGGGCAAAATTGCGGCGATTCCGCCTGTGATCCGGAACGCCAAAATGTGAACGGAGCCTTAATAAAACATGGCGTCTGTCCATAAATACCCTCTCCCAGAATGCAACTCGGAGGACCACCTCCACCGAGTTATCTCCGGGACAGAAGAGCATCCATACGCTTCAGCGCTTTGCCTTTCCAACACCGACCCATGGCGACAACGACACCCACAGGCACAGTGTGAAACTACATGCAACACAGCCAAACTGGAACAGAGGCTAAATCTGACTATGTATAAAACAGATAACCCACTAAATTTACCTATAAGCGGTAGATGAAAATCTAACAGCGCTACATATATATATATATATATATATATATATATATATATTTATGGTTTGAGCCCTATGTTCGATTTGGACATGGATAACATTTATAATTAAGATAAGACTTACCATCGAAAATAGCCCTGGAAGTGTGGACTTACCATATGAAATGGACCTGAAAGTGTGCCTTGGTCTAATGGCCAGTATGCCAAAATAAGGGGGCATACCCTGGTTTAAGAAATGATTATTCTGTAAAGAGAAATGAATAGTTGAGAAATGCTGTGAAATGGGGATGGGAGGGAGGGTATCGCGCACAGGAAACCGACAAGCACCACAGGTGAGCGGGCTGCTTAAATACCCCCCGGGCTCCTCCCATAAATTCAGGCCACCATACTGGCCTTCCTACTTATGGTTGGAGCCCTATGTCCGATATGGACATGGATAACATTTATAATTAAGATAAGACTTACCATCGAAAATAGCCCTGGAAGTGTGGACTTACCATATGAAATGGACCCGAAAGTGTGCCTTGGTCTAATGGCCGGTATGCCAAAATAAGGGGGCAAAAACATTCAGGTAGGGGTATAATATTTTATTGGTTTTCAGTTATTCATTGAGCCAATTTTGAAAATGCCTGTGCCATCTCTACTTAAGGATTGGGGATATACCGGGCGAAGCAGGCTGATTTCCACCTGCCTAGTCTTTTGATGACGTGGTCTGGAACCCCATGGCGGGATGCTGTGGAGGCTGCTCCGATGCGAAAGGAGTGTCCGGAGTACTGACTTGGGTTAAGGTGAAGATTGCGGAGAAGTATCCTTATGTGTTTTACAAACTGACAGGCGCTTAAGGGTTTAACTGGGAATGGTAGAAGAGGACTGGTGTCCGGTTGTTCAGGCAGGAATGACAGGAGACGGTTGAGCACGGTGACTGGACACCAGCTATTATTGGTTTTGTACAAGTGAATATCCACTCCAGAGCCTGTTTGCTGGGTTTTAGAGACCTCGAGGTGAAGGATGAAATGGTCTTGGTAGCGAAGCAAGTGCCGTCTGCATAGTACTTGGTCTGTGGGGTTGTTATAGGTGAATTCGCCAGGTCGCAAGAACCCGTAGTAAGCCAAATATATGGCTGCTTGTAGGACCGTGCTGGGGAGCAGACTGAATGGCGAAGTAGCCAGAATAGTCGACATGTCCCTGAAGATGGGCCCCGTAAAGGGTAAGCGCTTGGTGCTGGTCGCTGGTTGTTGTTTCTGAATGCCCCTTAGGATGGCTCGTATGGCGTGTGATGAGATTAGTGAAGGTTTTGTGGGGTCTTGAAGCGTCAAGAAATGTTGTATGCTGGCTAGGTATAGCCGAATGGTATTGTAAGATAAGGCCAGCTGAGTGTGGCAGTATGAAGTGAAGGCCAGTACCTGTTTGACATCTGTTGGTCCTTTACGGCAGGATGTGAGAAATTTATTGAACGCCTTCCAAGCTGTCTGGTAGGCTTTGAGTGTGTTATGAGAGAGTGAGTGATTGATGAGCTGCGTTGCTCCTTGTAAATGTTGAACTAGTCCAGGGTCAGTTGTGACCAGACAGGGATAGGGGCCGACACTGGTTCGGCTCCGGGAACCTGTTTGAAAAAGGAGGTGTAGTTAAAACGTGACAGTGCGTCAGCAGCTAAATTGTATCTGCCTGGAATAAATGCACAGTGTATGTTAAACTGATGTTGTAAAGACAGTTGTACCAATCTGCGCAGGAAGGACATGACTGCTAGGGATTTGGACCTGCCTTTGTTAATGATGTCTGCCGTGGCCTGATTATCGGTGGTGAAGACTACGGTTTGCCCTGTCCAATGGTGACCCCAGAGTTGTGCAGCTGCCACTATGGGATAGAGTTCGAAGAGGGAAGATGTTCGAATAAAGCCGGGTATCAACAGTATCTGTTGAGGCCAGGGTCCTGAAAACCATTAGTGGCCAAAAATTGCCGCAAAACCTGTGGAGGCTGCAGCGTCTGTCACCACCTGGGGTGACTGGGCCGAAACCATGGGTATAAATAGGGATATGCCATTCCAGACGGACAGGAATTCCTCCCACATAGATAGGTCCGCTATTGCTGCGGAGTCTAGATTTAGGATCTGGTCGGGGTCTTGTGTTTCTGACAGGAATCTCAGCAGGCGTGACACGAAGGTGCGGCCTTATGGAATAATTCGC
Organism: Aquarana catesbeiana; assembly: GCF_042186555.1. Classification (NCBI taxonomy): domain Eukaryota; kingdom Metazoa; phylum Chordata; class Amphibia; order Anura; family Ranidae; genus Aquarana; species Aquarana catesbeiana. The sequence goes on along the minus strand of NC_133326.1, from coordinate 407,665,404 downwards.
ATGGCGAAATTAAGCATTCCCAGGAGAGATTGCAACTGCTTTTTGGTGCACCCCTTGGTGTGGGTGAATTTGTGAAGGACCGCCCTGATGCGGGTTAGTTTGTCGAGGGGGAGACTGGCTTGCATAGCGCAGGTGTCTAAGTTGACCCCGAGAAAGGTGATGTTGTGTGCTGGGCCGTCGACTTTGTGCTCGGCGATGGGAACATTGAGATTTCCGAATATCACTCTGAGTTTGTCGAGATCTTCTGGGGGCTTGCTGGGAGGTTCTATTAGTAGGAAGTTGTCCAGGTAATGGATGACTTCTTGGCACTGAGCCTTGTGTAACAGTATCCAAGCAAGGGCCTGAGCGAATGTGTCGAAGAGCCAAGGACTACTCTTCGAACCGAACGTCAGTTTTGTGGCAAAATAATATGCCTCCTTCCACTTGATGCCATGCCAGCACCAAAGGGATGGGTGGATAGGCAGGAGCTTGAAGGCATCCGAGATGTCGGCTTTGGAAAGCCAGGCACCTGTACCTGCTTTGATGATTGCTTGTATCGCCATGTCCACGGAGGAATATTTTAGGGAGAATTCTTCGGAGGGGATCAGGGAATTGAGACTGGGCATGTGGGAAGAATGAGGCGCAGACAGGTCGTACACCAAACGTAATTTATTTGTGAATTTGCCCTTGACAAGCCCAATAGGGCTGACTCTCCAAGTGCTGTAAGGGGGCTGAGTGAAAGGGCCTATAACGTACTCTCGGTCTACTTCTGCTTGTAAGAGCCGATCTATGGCTTGTTCGTCAATGGCTGTTGAACGAAGATTCCCACATTCGTAAGTACTGTGGGGTAGTGAAATGAGGCCGGTGTGAAAGCCTACTGTGAAGCCCTGGATAAGGTAGGTGGCCAGGGAGGGGGTGGGATGTGAGGTGAGGTAGAGTCCTAGCCATAAGACGTTGATCCGGCTTAGTCATGCCCTCTTCTGTTGTTTGACTTCGCACAAGTTTCTTGGGTGCGCTCTTTGGCATAAGGTGCAGATGTGGAGTAGGCGGCACTGACTGAAGTTGCAGGACCCGTAATTGTAATTATTGCAGATGGCTGCCCCTCCCACGGTTCGGACTGGGCGTCCGAATTTGTCCACCTGAGGCGTTTGTTCAGGGGCCGACTGACCCTGAAGTGCACCGGAGGTAGAGGGAAATTCGAAGGGACGTCTGGTTGTCACATTGGCACACCAGGTGGCAGTGTGGGTGGAGGACTGGCAAATCGCACACAGGGGTGAGCGTAAGCCGGCAAAATGGCGGCAGAACAGCTCTGTGTCCATGAGACTCCAATTTGTTGTTGTTTGGAACTGTGTGAGTCTGGCAGCAGCCTTTGCGGAAAAGTAACAGTGGTAGTCGTAAAAGGAAAATCCTCCATACTTGTAGCCCAAGTCTACTACCGTATGGAGGTATAAGTCCAGCTCTTCCCTTCTGCTGGGGGCGGCTGAGCATAGGACGTCTCTCAGCATGCCAAAGGCCAGGGTGAATTCTGGGACGGATAGCTTGCGGTTCAGTCTGGGGTCTTTGGCTTTAAGGACCACCGATATGTCACCCCAGGAGTAGGCCTTATTTTCTGCCAGATCGTGCACAGAAATAAGGAGAGAGGCCAGGTTGACGTCCCTGCTGTCCAAAATGTCCTTCCTGATGCTGGTTGGAACCAAATGGGAGGGGTAGACAATGGGGCTCCAGCCTGAGGTACCTGCAGGAAGGGGTGTTAAGGTTTGGGTTGCGGTTGGGTCGGGGATAGCCGCGGCCGGTCGTGCCTCCAGGAGTGCCACCCTGGTTTGTACGTCTGTGACCGAGGTAGACAGGGACGACACCATCGTGTGAAGTTGTGAGATGGCTGAAGATATTGACTGGAGGGATGCCTGTTGGGTACTGGGTCCTGCTGCTGGTGGGGGAAAGAGGAGTTTGAACAGCTCGCCTTTCCTCGCTGTGGCGGGGAAGGGCACACCTCTGCGTCTTAGCTCTGCCGTCAGTTTGGGTATAGTCCATCCCCTGAGGGACTGCACGCTGCCGCTCTCCGAGACCGGGGAAGGTGACAGAGGGGCCGTGAAGTCTTCGCTGCCGGCCTGCGACATGGTTGATCTGGTGAGAATATCCTGTCTTTGAGCTCTTATTTTTGGTTGACTGTAACCTATTGGGGGTGACATAAATTTCAAGTTTTTTCTTTGATTCCCTGAGTCATACTTACCCGACTTATTTTCTCCCACTTTTTTTTTTTTTTTTTTTTACCTGGGGGGATATCGTCCAACCTGGTGCAGGGTGGACCTACTGAACTTTGACTGACCTGGAGGAAAATGAAAAGTGATAGTTCGTGAAGGGTTTGCTGACTAACTTGAAGCAATGACTTGTATGGTGCTTACAATCTTGTGACAATGAAATTATTTGAAATGTTTGCCTTGATTATGAAATGAGTGAACTCCATGACAGAGGTCCGGCTCGGTCGTGTCGTGACTGATCCGACCGTGAACCGGGCTCTGGAGCATGTACTGAAATGAGGCAACTGAAAAACATTGGTGCACACCGGGACGAATCGGTGCATGTTTGATGCATCTGGATTCTAATCGGAGCGCAGTAAGAAACGAAATGAGAGAAATGTTTACCTTGACCGAGGCTCGAATTGGTTGTGCCGCATTTTGCGACTGGCAACGCACCGAGCTCTGGTATAGGTATGGATACGGCCGAAACAACTGAGGCATTCCGTGACGAATCGGTGCATCTCGGATGCGACTGGTTTCGAAACGGTGATGCGCTGTGGGAGTGAAATGGTAGCAATTCCATGACAGAGATGCGGATCGGTCGCCCGATATCTGCGACTAGCTATGATCCAGACTCTGGAGCATGTTTCAGAAATGAGGCCGAGCCCTGGGGCACGCCGTAACGAATCGGTGCATGGAGGATGCGACTGGATTCGAAGCGGAGCGCGGTAAGTGCAGGTGTAACATATTGTTTGCCATGACAGAGGCGCGAATCGGTCGTGCTGCTGTAGCAACTGACTACGAATCGGACTCTGGAGCATGTACTGAAATTCTGATATCACGGTTTAGTGACATGACATAACGTACGTAAAAACAAAAATCCGAGGGGACCCTACCTGCGACAGCCCAGCCAGACGCGTGGTGCGAACGAATCGGTAAACGCGGACTTCAAAAACTCTCGGGCACGGAGATCATGAAAGCGGGAACTTCTGAGCCAAGTATTTGCGAACGCTGAAATCGGAATAGTCGGCCTAGTGACGTATATCGCGCACAGGAAACCGACAAGCACCACAGGTGAGCGGGCTGCTTAAATACCCCCCGGGCTCCTCCCATAAATTCAGGCCACCATACTGGCCTTCCTACATATATATATATCTCATTCTATATAATCATGCAAACAGAATCGCAGGACACCTGTCCCCAAAAGAAGTTCTTGTACTTCTTTGGGCAACAGGCGTCCCGCGGTTCTTTTTGAACGATGTTATCGCGATTGTTGCCCAACGGATCGTGGTAAAATCGATCCGCGATCAGGGCGCCATTGCAAATGATGGGAATCGCACAGCCATCCCTTGATTTGCTGTCATTCAGGATTGCGGGCAAAATTGCGGCGATTCCGCCTGTGATCCGGAACGCCAAAATGTGAACGGAGCCTTAATGTTCTCTCAACACTAATGCCCCGTACACACGGTCAAATTTTCCAAAGGAAAATGTGTGATAGGACCTTGTTGGAAATTCCGACCGTGTGTAGGCCCCATCACACATTTTCCATCGAATTTTCCGGCACACAAAGTTTGAGAGCAGGCTATAAAATTTTCTGACAACAAAATCCGTTGTCGGAATTTCTGATCGTGTGTACACAAATCCGACACACAAAGTGCCACGCATGCTCAGAATAAATAAAGAGATGAAAGCTATTGGCTACTGCCCCATTTATAGTCCTGACGTACGTTCAGAATGATCGGATTTTCCGTCAACTTTGTGTGACTGTGTGTATGCAAGACAAGTTTGAGCTAACATCCGTCGGAAAAAATCCTAGGATTTTGTTGTCGGAATGTCCGATCAATGTCCGACCGTGTGTACGGGGCATAACTGTAAAGAACACTTTTTCCTTTTGTGAAAACAGCTTTCTGAAGTAAGGTAAATGCTGAGTAACTGATCTCCTCTATAAATCCATGTACCTGTACATAGAGTTGTGAATGAAAGCTTTCCAAGAGAGATCATTTTTGGTTTAGCAGGCCTTCAAAAACTCCAGATATTGTATTCATTTCTAAATATGTTTAATTTTTTAGGGTTTTGACAAGGAGTAGTTTTCTTTCCAGGAAGAGCTGCTCACATGCATGTCCAACAAACATTTGTATTTATAAAAACAACACAAAGGTTAAGTTGTAATTTGTTGCCCTGTCAACACGGAGAATGCGCTCAGTCATGTTCCTGGCACATCTTCTCGGATTTCTCCTCTTCACCATCCTCTGCTTGTAGAATCCTCACAATTGTGTTAACTTAACAGCCATGAGTTTAAAAAAATCCTGAAATAATGTATTTATTATTACGGGTATTTAACAATTCTTCTTAGTGTTGCTAATTCATTTTCCTGAAATAAAAAGTTTTAATTCTAAGTGGATCCCTCGGCACTCTAAACTAAAAAGTCAGTATTCTGAGATTTCAGTCAGAGATATGGAGGTGATAGGCCAGACGATGTCTCTATAAGGATAAAGCATTATGAGATGTTTTAAAATATTATATAAGTTATCATGCAGCTGTTTTATTTTATTTTAATTGTATTATGAGATGTTTTCATGGTTGTTTACTTCATTACAGACTTTTGAGTGCGATGATTCTCTGATAATTGCGACGCACATTGGGCAAGAGGTAAAAAACACCACCAGGCACTATATTGCAGGGATCTCCAAACTTTCTAAGCAAAGGGACAATTTCCTGTCCTTCAGGCTTTAGCGTGGGGCCAGACTGTGGCCATCAGTGCCCCATCATTGGTTTTCATGGGAGAAATAGATCCCCATTGTTGGTATCAACGGGAAGAAAAGTGCCCCATTGATAGTGTCAATAAGGGGAATGATGCCCCATCATTGATGTCATTGGTGAAATAGTACCCTAAGGGCCAGATAAAGGCAAGCAAAGGGTAACATTCGGTCCCCGGGCCGTAGTTTGGACACCACTGCTATCATATTTAGAAACCATTTATTGTATGAGATCATGCTCTAAACATTATTTCCATGTGCAATTCCTCTGCTCCTACCATGGGAAATGATTTCTATGACCATTAGTGAATACGATTTTGTGACTATATATTCCCGCATGCTATCGTGAATACCTTTTCCAACCTCAAATAGCCGTTTTCCTTGAATTTTACCCAATTGCGATCAAAAGTATGTGCATTCGCAAACTAGCCACTATAGTGAATAAAACCCTATGAGTCCATCATTATTTAGAGGCTTCACCCTATCATTATATAGAGGGTTCCCCTATGAGCCTATCAATATAAGGTGGATTCACCCTATGCGTCTATCATTATGTAGAGGGTTTGCCCTATGTCACATTCATTATAAAGAAGGTTCCACCTATGAGCCCGTCATTATAGGGAGGATATGCCTTAGGCCCCATGCACACTGGAGCTAATAAAACGGCCATTTTTGGGGGTTTGGGCGCTTTTTTTAACAGCCCATAAATTCCACTCTATGCTATCCTATGTGTCCATGCACACATGGACTTTTTTTTAACTTTTATCAGCAGTGGAGTTTATGGGCTGTTTTCTGAACGCCATAAAATTGCGTTCAGGAGTCGGTTTTATTTTTTACCACAAAAAATGCCAAACGCTCGTAAACGCTCATAAACATTGATAAACGGTCAAAAACTTGGCCCACCAGCATTTTTTTAACATTTTTGATCCATTGAAAGGAATAAAAATTAAAAATTTACAAAAAAAAACACTAAAAAACGCTAATAAATGCTTTTGCAAAAACGTTAAAAAACGTTGAAAGACTCACTGCAAAGCTACTGCCGTTTTTATAACGTTTATTTTAACGTCCACTGTGCATTATGCAATAGGCCTTATACATTATTATTATACAGGATTTATATAGCACCAACAGTTGATGCAGCGCTTTACAAAATTAAAGGGAGACAATACAGCTACAGTGCAATAAAATACAAAAGGGTTAAGACGGCCCTGCTCAGAAGATCTTACAATCAAATAGGGTGAAACATCTATCATTATATAGAATTTTAGAATGTGCTGATTGCTGATCTAGAAAATGGGATAGAATGCCCAATTTGGACAAGCTAGAAAAGGAACCCCTCTAATGGGACTTTACTGGGCATGGGCTCCAAAAGAATAAGCAGTAGTAAGTAAAAGATCAATAACTTTATTTAGAAATGTTAAAACAGCAAGTTTAAGTGCATGACCAAAATCGCATCAAACTCGCACAGGACCCTTTTTTTTGTCCGCAGCAGAATCGGATTCTGTCCGCGTTTACAGATCGCACTGCAATATGCAAACTGATTCGGGGGTGTCATTACCTTTTACCTGACACTCCCAGAAGTTCGCATAGGGCAGTGCGAACATGAGATGCGGGAACCCGCAGTGGATTCGCAGGGTTCCCTCATCGCAGCACTGTGAACCGGTTAATGATTTTCTTTGTACATTTTTACTGTTGCAATGTTATAATTTTCAGTTTCTGTAACAATGTCTATTTGCTTACTAGTGTACTAAGCAGCAATTAATAGATTGGCGTCCTCTGCGCTCTTTTATTCCGGAAGACCAAATGGGTTATCCACATTTTTCCATAGAATGTGGATGCACCTGGCTCCTGATGAGTGGATAGGAGCCCACCTCAATGCATCCTACACACACCGATCGATTTTAGATGGTCAAATCCCTTTTTTTAAATTTATATTTATTTTTATTGTTTGCTGTACCCTGGTCAGTAGAGGATTAGGATGTACTATTTACTTGTTCATGCCCTGCTGTTATGTGTGTTTTGTGATTGACCACTTTTCTACAATTTATGTATGCAACACTGTTATTTAATGCCATGGCGATCATTGGTCTCAATAAAACATACATATGTTTTGACTTATGCGAACTTGGTTGGTCTTATTATGCAAGCCTCATTTAAAGTCCCAACCTTCCCCCTCTTACATACGCAATAGGGATTGGGGCGTGAACTTTTCCTCACGTTCCATTTAAAGTCCCAGGTTCGTCCTTTCCCCCACTTTTTCGCTTTGTCCTCGGAACCAGCAGTGCTCCATAGGGGTTCAAGGGGCTACGCAAGTACGCAGGCCCAAAAATGTCATGCGGTGCTTGAGCTGGTGTGCTTGGGGGTCAGGAGCCACACTGGGGCAGAGATTCTGTCAGCTCTACAGGAGCAGGCTCAGAGGCGGTTGACGCCACGCCAGCTTCAGCCAGGAATGGTGGTTTGCGACAATGGCACCAACCTCCTCTCCGCCCTCCGACAGGGAGAACTGACCCATGTGCCCTGTTTGGCTCATATCCTTAACTTGGTGGTGCAGCGGTTCTTGGGCAGGTACCCGGGCTTACAGGATGTCCTGAGACAGGCCAGGAAAGTCTGTGTGCATTTCCGCTGGTCATATAATGCCAGTGCTCGGCTGGCTGACCTCCAAAAGGAATTTAATCTGCCCAAGAACCGCCTAATCTGTGACATGCCCACCAGGTGGAACTTAACGTTGGCCATGCTGCAGTGGCTGCACACACAGCAGAGGGCCATCAATGAGTACCTGTGCAACTATGGCACCAGGACAGGGTCAGGGGAGCTTGGTTTTTTCCCCCACGCCAGTGGGCCATGATCAGGGATGCATGCACTGTCCTGTCACCATTTGAGGATGCCACGAGGATGGTGAGCAGTAACAGTGCATGCATCAGTGAGACTGTCCCTCTTGTCCACCTGTTGGAGCACACACTGCGTGGAATAATGGACAGGGCACTTGAGGCAGAAAGTGGAGGACTTCCTTACCTCTCAAGGCCCCCTTTACCCAGACAGTGTTCCTGCATGCCCGCCGATCACACAGGAAGAGGACGAGGAGGAGGAGGAGGATTGTGTCAGCATGGAGGTGGAGCCTGACACTCAGCATCAGCAGCAGTCTTCAAGGGATCATTTACAGTCCCAAGAAACCCATGGACTTGTACGTGGTTGGGAGGAGGTGGCTGCGGATCATGTCAGACTTAGTGACCCAGAAGACTCCGGACCGAATGCCTCAGCAAGGTTGCGGACCTTATCTTGCCTTCGCAGAGGGAGCAGAGGATGAAACATCTTCGGGAGGCCTTGCAGAAAGGTCTGTGCAATGCGTTCCCAGAGACTGGGAGGTTACAAACTCCTGTTCCTGGACAACGTGTTGCTGAGGCTTCAGTCAGTCAAAGAAGGAGCAGTGGAGAAGGTGGCCGTCTGACCGATGCGTTCAGACAATTTTTTAGTCCGCAGCCCCAAGGTAGGATCGGTTCCAGCAACCATTGCCAGCGTCTGTTTTACATGGTGCAGGAATACCTAGGGGCAAGATCTGACTTGGACACCTTTCCTACCAAAAATCCTCTGGGTTACTGGGTCTTGAGGATGGATCACTGGCCAGAGCTTGCACAGTATGCAATTGAGCTACTGGCCTGTCCTGCATCCAGCGTTCTTTCGGAACGCACATTCAGTGCTGCTGGAGGCTTTGTAACCGATCACAGGGTGTGCCTGTCCACCGACTCGGTAGATCGACTGACCTTCATAAAAATGAATCAGTCTTGGATCACCACCAGCTATCAAGCACCTGATGCTGATGTAACTGAATATTTTTTTTGAAATGTCAGATCCCTTCAAGACTGCCTATGCTGATGCTGAGTGACTATCCTGTTATGCTGAGTGACTATCCTCTTCCTCCTCAATAATCATGCTGATAGCTTGTAAGAATATTTTTGGTTCTGGGCGCCGCCACCAGTGGCTAAGGCCCAATTGTTCAGTTTAACAGGGATGTGTAATTACAATTTTTGATGCAATATTTTGCAAGGAGGGTTTGTTGCTGGCTCAACTAGAGTATTTGTGAGGGGTTGCAGTGTTGTGGCACCAGCACCAATGCCTAAGGCCCAATTTTTCAGCATCTGTTTAACAGGGACTTGTAATTACAATTTTTGAAGCAATACTTTGCAGCATGGCTCGTTCCTGCACTCCAACTAGAGTATCTGTGAGGGCTTGCAGTGTTGTGGCACCAGCACCAGTGCCTAAGGACCAATTTTTCAGCCCCTGTTTAACAGGGGCGTGTAATTACAATTTTTGATGCAATACTTTGCAACAGGGCTCGTTCCTGCGCTCCAGCTAGAGTATCTGTGAGGGGATGTAGTGCTGTGGCACCAGTGCCTAAGGCCCAATTTTTCTGCCCCTGTTCAACAGAGACATGTAATTACAATTCTTGATCTAATATTTCACAGCAGGGCCCGTTTCTGCGCCCACCAAGATTAATTGTGAGGACTTACAGTGTTGTGGCACCAGCACCACCACCACCAAAGGCCCAATTTTTCTGCCCCTGTTCAATAGGTGCATGTAATTACAATTCTTGATCTAATATTTTACAGCAGGGCCTGTTCCAGCGCCCACCAAGAGTAACTTTGAGGACTTACAGTGTTGTGGCAACCCCACCACCACCACCACCACCACCAAAGGCCCAATTTTTCTGCCCCTGTTCAATAGGTGCATGTAATTACAATTCTTGATCTAATATTTCACAGCAGGGCCCGTTCCAGCGCCCTCCAAGAGTAACTGTGAGGACTTACAGTGTTGTGGCAACACCACCACCACCAAAGGCCCAATTTTTCTGCCCCTGTTCAACAGGTGCATGTAATTACAATTCTTGATCTAATATTTCACAGCAGGGCCCGTTCCTGCGCCCATCAAGAATAACTTTGAGGGCTTACAGTGTTGTGGCAACACCAACACCTAAGGCCCCAATTTCTACAAACAGATTCTACTTAACAACAAACCTACAGTCCCTGTCTTGTTTGCACCGCCTGTATACTGCTGTTAAGAGTATATAGGGCCTGGGGGCCCCACGCCTTTCCTTTTTTTAATTTGGGTACGGGGTTCCCCTTAATATCCATACAAGACCCAAAGGGCCTGGTAATGGACTGGGGGGGTACCCATGCCGTTTGTCTCACTGATTTTCATCCATATTGCCGGGACATTACATTAAAGGCGCAAGCAGTTTTAAATGACTTTTATTCCTTTAAAAATGTCATTTTGTGCAGGGACTGTTCTAAGCACGGGAAACATGCGCCACTTTACAGGCATACTATAGACACCCCCCAGGTACGATATTTAAAGGAATATTTCACTTTTTTTTCACTTTAAGCATCATTAAAATCACTGCTCCCGAAAAAACGGCCGTTTTTAAAACTCTTTTTGCATTGATACATGTCCCCTGGGGCAGGACCCGGGTCCCCAAAACCTTTTTAGGACAATACCATGCAAATTAGCCTTTAAAATTAGCACTTTTGATTTCCAACGTTCAAGTCCCATAGACTTCAATGGGGTTCCAAAGTTTGCGCAAATTTTCGGTCCGTTCGCAGGTTCTGGTGCAAACCGAACCGGGGGGGTGTTCAGCTCATCCCTATTGGAGAGTTAAGCTGCCTGTGGACGGTGCCAAGTCTGCAGGTAATCATACTGGAGTGTCCAGACAGCCTGGGGGTTATTTACTAAAACTGAAGAGTGCAAAATCTGGTGCAGCTCTGCGTAGAAACCAATCAGCTTTAAGGTTTTATTGCCAAAGCTTAATTAGAATAAACTGAAGTTAGAAGCTGATTGGCTACCATGCAGAGCTGCTCCAGATTCTAAGTGCACCAGTTCTAGTAAATCAACCCCCACTGGGTCTAAGGAGGTATGTCAATGCATTATTATTATTATTATACAGGATTTATATAGCGCCAAAAGTTTACGCAGCGCTTTACAATATAAAAAGGAGACAACACAATTGTAAGACAATAGAATACAAGAGAATTAAGAGAGCCCTGCTCAGAAGAGCTTACAATCTAATAAAGATTGTAAATGTATAAAGCGGCATTTGAAACAGAACATGTTCATTTCCATCTAAGATTACCCTGTCCACAGGGTGACAACACTGCTGAACTGAAATCACACAGCAGCGTTGTCACCCTGTTACAGGAAGAAGCAATAGGTAATAAAACTATGTTACGGGGATGGGGGAACAAAAATGACTGTGCTAATGCTACTGACAGAGTTCAACATACAGTGGAACCTCTGATTATGAGGTCAGCCGAAGTGTCCTTGGGCCTTTTCGGTCGTTTCCGAGGCTCTCCGGCGCGCCCCCCCCCCCCGCCTCTGGCCGCATGCGGTATTGCATCCCATTGAAGTCAATGCAGAACAAATTATTTTCGTTTCCATTGACTTCAATGGGAAAACTCGCTTTGATATGCGAGTACTTTGGATTACGAGCATACACCTGGAAGGTTCCAGGTGTATGCTCGTAATCCAGAGTACACATGAAAAACACTGTGATCTGATTTAATCTGATGCAGATTAAAAACACAATGGACTGCATCTGGTGTGAACCAGTTCTAAGGGTCTGTTCACACCAGAACGTGGGGCAGGAAACCCTCATTCCGTGCTCGTTTCCCACACTGCATTCAAAATACACTGCATTGCAATCTTCAGCGGGTGTCAATGCAATGAGAACAGCAACCCAAGTCTTGGTTGCAAATGCAGTTCGTTTGCTTTCACTGGATTGCATTGCACTGGGGTACGGTGCGTTTTTTAAAGTAGTTCATGATAGTGGCGGCCCGTGCATTAAGGGCACGGGCACCGCCCCCCTAACCCTGCCGCCGCCCCCCTATCCATGCGCCCGGCCCCTTTCAGGATGCCGGGTGCATAAATTCCTATGGCTGGGGTGTTTTTTTTTAACCACCTGATTAGAGCCAGCGGCTCCAATAGGCTTCAAAAAAGGGTGAGCCCACCCAATTGTGTGACCATAGCTAATGAATTTTCGCACTACAGTGCTTCCCCGCCAGTCAGGAGGCAGGTCGGTGAGAGCTGTTTCCCGATTGGCCAAAGAGCCAGGCCAGATCCTATTGGATGCCTAGGGCCGCTTTGGCCAGCGGAGGAAGCATGAGGAGCAGACACCTCCACCACCTCTGCTGGCCCCACAATGTGAGAGTCAGTGGAGACACAGGACGATCCTTTCCACAGTCCGGTAAGTGCCTCGGTGAGCCCTTGGGCTGTGGGGGGGGGTTCTGTCAGTGGATGGAGCCCCGTTCCGGACCTCCCCTCCGGTGTTGAGGGAGGGTGCCATCAGTACTGTGAGCCCCATGCAGGGGGGGATTGTTGTCGGTGGGGGGTTCTGTCAGTGGAGCAAGCCCTTCGAAGGGGAGGGGGGGTGGTCGATCTGTAATGCTGGGCTAATGCTTTATACACCTACCTGTAATGCTGGGCTATATACACCTATCTGTAATGCTGGCCTATATATACCTATCTGTAATGCTGCCCAATATATACCTATCAGTAATGCTGGCCTATATATACACCTATCTGTAATGCTGGCCTATATTTACCTATCTGTAATGCTGGCCTATACATACACCTATCTGTAATGCTGGGCTATATACCCTGATCTTTGAGGCTGAGCTATATACTCTGTCCTGTGATTGTGTAGCTGTATACTCCTGACACTATGGATAGAAGCAAATAGAATACAGGGGATGGAGTGGGTGGATTATATAAGGGGTGGAGCTTATGAAAAGTGGGAGGGGTCAAAAAGGGTCTGGCACCCCCCATCCTAAAACTTCCAGGGGAAATCTCCAATATGGAAAGTTCTGGAGACATTGGGGTCCCCAAGGAATTCCCCTAATTTGCAGGCATTTGCTCTTACTTCCTGTTTTGGCTATAGGACAGGAAGTGAAGGGAAATCTCTGCAATGGGACACAGATGGCGAAAAAAAAAAAATCTGAGCGAGGATTAAAACCCTCCCTTACTCTATCCAAAATGAAAAAAAAAAGGTTTGCCTTTAGTTCTACTTTAGTTTCCAAACAACTGTGATAAAAAGTTACAACTATAAAAAACTCACCATGCCTCTTACTAAATACCTCAGACTTTCTACTTTCCAAAAAGGGGTAATTTGGGGGGTATTTGTTCTGTCCTGGCATTTTCAGGCCTCAACAAAAGAGATAGGCCATCAGTACATCAGGGTAGATTGATTTTCAAATATACAGTATATACCATAGTTTGTAGACGCTATGACTTTCACACAGACTAAATAATATACACCGATTTGGGTTATATTTACCAACGAAATGTATCAGAATACATTTTGGACTAAATTTATGAAGAAAGATAATTTTTTGTAAAATTTTATAACAGAAATTAAGAAAAAAAAATTTTTCGGTTTATTTAGCAAAAAATAAAAAAACCCAGTGGTGATTAAATGCCACCATCAGAAAGCTTCATCTGTCTAAAAAAAATGATAAAAATTCAATTTGGGTACAGTGTTGCATGACTGAGTAATTGTCATTCAAAGTGTGACAGCGCTGAAAGCTGAAAATTGGCCTGGGCAGGAAGGGGGTAAAATTGTCCAGTCTTGAAGTTGACAAAAAGATTTGCCTTCATTTCTTGTCCCCGACACACAACAGTAAATGGAAAGAAATTTCTCCATAGTATAGAAAATCTTCTCCAGAACAGTTATCAGTAGAACAGGTGTCCTCAATGGAAGATTTTCCCTCTATTCGTGATCTGGTGCCAACTGTGTGAATCTGCTCAGCAAAGAAAAAAAAACTGAGCGGGGTTCTAACCCTTTTCTGCTCTAAAAACTTAAAATAAGGAAAGTTTGGCTACATATATGCTTACACAAGCTAACTCATAAACAGCACAGAACGCCCCCACTTAACCAGTTGACTTATGCTTTAATACACTGCACGCCGCAACAATCTCTCTTCCAATCAAGCCAGGCGCAGTTTGGTAGCCTTGTAATGCGGAGTCGGAGAACATATTCAGACCGCATTCCTGGGTAATATACCACACATCCATCTGGCCTCTTATTAAATCATATTTTTACTTATTTCTTTCTGTACAAAAGAATTTAAGTCAACCGCAAAGTTATGAACTATTCCCTGAGCCAAGACCAAAATTCCCTGCAATCGGCGAGAGCACAAATGGCGTTTGTCGGGGTTCAGCCTGGGCGCCTTAAAGAGGGAATGTCTGGATTTGTAGTTCTGAATTCAGTGTGCATCAGAATTCATTCAAACAAAGGATGAACGAGTCCCATAAAGTTTAATGGAATTGAAAGGGTGACCCCACAAAAAACAACTCGACTGATAGCTAGGACACATATGTATGTCACTGTTATTAGAGTGTAAGCTCCTCTGGTTCGGAGACTGATAAGACTGGCTCAGTGTTCTCTGTACAGCACTGCGGTATCTGTCAGAGCTATATAAATATATTATAATAATAGTGTGACTGTGGGGGGCATTCCTCTGGTGCAGAGACTGATGTGACTGGCTCATTGTTCTCTGTACAGCACTGTGGTATATGTCAGAGCTATATAAATGTATAATAATAGTGTGTGACTATCGGGAGCGCATTGGAGTGTAAATTTTGTTTAAAAAAACGTACAAACACACAGCTTATTAACCAGTTACCAACCGGCCCATAGCCAAATGATGGCTGCAGGGCGGTTGGATAACTCTGGGAGGGCGTACAGTGACGTCCTCCCAGAATCCTGCTCTCGCGCGCCCCCTGGGGCGCGCACCCGAGAACATTCGTGACCGCCGGGTCCAGAGGACACGGCGCATCACGGATCACGGTAAATGGCCGCTGATCGTGGCCATTTACCATGTGATCGTTACGTCAAATGACGGAGCGATCACATGTAAACAAACCGGCGGCATGTCATGACGCCGGTTCCTCCCTCCCCTCTGTGTAGCGATCGGTACAGAGGGGGAGGGATCAGATGGCAGCAGCGCTGTGGGCTGGATGTGTAGTGCCCACAGCGCTGCTCTGTGACAAGTTGTCAGAGGGTTAACACAGTCAGAGCCTGTCAGTATCGGCGTGTCCCGGTGCGCCTGCGCGGTAGAGCTGCACATCAACACGTACGGGCACACGATCGGTGGGTACGAGCACGTGACCCGAACGGGTTAGCACACGTGGGCACACGAACGCATGCACGTACAGCGGGACGTCCCCTTGGCGGGCCTATATAAAGGCAGCTATGCCTTGTGCTCATTGCTGGTTTGTCTTCTCAGCTTCCAGTGTTCCCGTTTATTCTCCGCATACCTGTTCCTGCCTATAGTGACCCGGACCGTTTGACTACTCTGCTTATCTTTTCTCCAGTGTTTGACCCTCGGCTTGATTAAGGACTCCTCTGCTTATCTTCTCTCCAGTATTTGACCCTTGGCTTGATTAAGGACTCCTCTGCTTATCTTCTCTCCGGTGTTTGACCCTCGGCCTGCTAAAAGGACTTGTCTTGCTTAACCCTGTGCTTGCTGCTACGATTACCTGGTGTTTGACCCTCGGCCTGCTTAAGGACTTGTCTTGCTTAACCCTGTGCTTGCTACTACGATTACCTGGTGTTTGACCCTCGGCCTGCTAAAAGGACTTGTCTTGCTTAAAACCTGTGCTTCTCCTCAGCTCTGTTCCTGGTTCCAGGTCAAGTGTTGGAGTCCCTGCCAGTCTTCTCTCCAGCTCAGCAACCAGTCCACGCTACACGGGTTCTACACATCTAGAGACACCTTGGTGATCTGCACACCTGCTGGCAACCCGTGCCTCTCCGTGCCTGATACCCTCTGTGCCACCTTCAGGGGTATCTCGCACCTAGTTGCTAGGGAAGCCACTCTCAACATTCCGGCCTTAGTGAGTACCTGACAGTACAAACCAGCCATGTCAGAGGCCGACAGAGCCGGCTCTCCCCCCGAGGCCCTCTGCCAGCAGGTTACAGCCCTTACACAGGCTGTCCAGAGACTGCAGGATGGATACTTCCAAATTGAGGGTTGCCTTCAACACCTATCGACTTCCTCGGCTCCCCCGGAAGCACCTTCAGCTTCACCCAGTGGGGTTTCTTCTTCCCAAAGCCAAGTCAACCCAGTCATGATGACCATCCCTGAACCCAGGGTTCCCATTCCAGAACGGTTTTCCGGAGTTCGAAAGAAATTCAGAGCTTTCAAAAACGCTTGTCAGCTTTACTTGGCCCTTCAACCCAGGACTTTCCATTCCGAAGCTGTAAAAGTGGGATTTGTCATTTTGCTTTTATCAGAAGAACCTCAAGCCTGGGCCCATAACCTTTTAGAACAGAAAAGCTCCCTGTTGGATACGGTAGAAACTTTTTTCAACGCTATGGCACAGCTGTATGACGACCCACAACGCACTGCCACAGCTGAGTCCATCTTACATACCCTGACCCAGGGAAAGAGACCAGTGGAAGACTACACCGTTGAATTCCGGAAATGGTCTGGGGACACCAACTGGAATGAGGCTGCTCTAAAATACCAGTACCGCCAAGGTCTATCGGAAAATTTAAAAGATGAATTGGCTCGGATGGATACTCCTTCCTCCCTGGAAGAATTAATACAACTGGCAATTAAGCTTGACAGACGCCTGCATGAACGTCGCTCTGAATGCTTCCAGTCCTCACGACCAACCTGGATGTTACCTCGTATTCCTCCTGTTCCAGCACCTTCTGCCGTACCTTCCTATTCCTCGGACCACGAACCTATGCAGTTGGGATTGGTACGTTCTCCACTCACCCCTGATGAAAGACTCCGCCGGCGCCAAGCCAACCTTTGCCTTTATTGTGGGGAAGCCGGTCATTTCTTACGCAACTGCCCCGTGAGACCCAGTAAGTGCCAGCCACAGTACACTGTGAACTTTCAAGTTACCG
Organism: Aquarana catesbeiana; assembly: GCF_042186555.1. Classification (NCBI taxonomy): domain Eukaryota; kingdom Metazoa; phylum Chordata; class Amphibia; order Anura; family Ranidae; genus Aquarana; species Aquarana catesbeiana. The sequence continues at coordinate 407,648,530 of NC_133326.1, read as the reverse complement.
GCTCTACCCAATCTCACTTTGTCCTTCCGGTCTCATTACAAGTGGCAGAAGAGGAGGCTCGGCTGCTGGCCATCATTGACTCCGGAGCATGCAGTTGTTTCCTGGATGCATCCCTGGCTCACACCCTGCATATTCCCCTCCAAGATAAGAAACAACCTCTGCAGATTCATCTAGCCGACGGATCCCTACCATGTTCAGGACTTGTTACTCAAGAAACCAAACCTATTCTCACCTCCACAGACTCTGGCCACCAAGAATTCCTTTGCTTTAACATCATCAGCTCACCTATGTTTCCTGTTATCCTGGGTTTCCCCTGGTTACAAGCTCATGACCCTCAAATCAGTTGGTCCAAGAAAGAAATCCTCTTCTCATCTATGTACTGCTCTCAACATTGTTTCATGCCTACCACCAGCACACCGGCCTCCTGCTTGGCCCTTCAGCCAATACCAGACAATCTTCAGCATGTGCCTGCAGTATACCATGAATTTCTGGACATTTTTTACAAAAAAAAGGCCGACAGTTTACCACCTCATCGCTCCTATGATTGTCCCATTGACCTTTTACCTGGATCTGAGATTCCTTTTGGTCGCATATTTCCACTATCTGAGACTGAGTTGGATGCTCTTCGTTCCTATATTGACGAAAACCTGGAAAAAAAGTTCATCCGCCCTTCCTCTTCTCCAGCTGGGGCGGGTATCTTTTTTGTCGAAAAAAAGGATGGATCTTTAAGGCCCTGTGTAGACTATAGAGAACTTAATAAGATCACTGTGAAGAATAGATACCCGTTGCCTTTCATCTCTGAACTATTCCAGCGCTTCAGAACTGCCCAAGTGTTTACCAAACTAGACCTACGGGGAGCATACAATCTCGTTCGGATACGTTTTGGGGATGAGTGGAAAACGGCCTTTAGATCCAGGTTTGGGCACTTTGAATATCTTGTGATGCCTTTTGGACTCTGCAACACCCCGGCCACGTTTCAACACCTAGTCAATGACATTTTCCGTGAGTACCTAGATAACTTTGTGATTGTATATCTTGATGATATTTTGATTTTCTCCACCTCACTAGAAATACATCGCACCCATGTAAAGAAGGTACTCTCGGTTCTCAGGAAACATGGCCTATTCTTAAAAGGGGAGAAATGTGAGTTTGAAAAGACCACCATCCAGTTCCTTGGGTTCATCATCTCCACAAAAGGGGTCGCAATGGACCCACAAAAGGTTAGAACCATCCAGGAGTGGCCAGCTCCTTCAGATAAAAAGGGAATCCAGCGGTTTGTTGGCTTTGCCAATTTTTACCGCAGGTTCATTAGAGGATTCTCTTCAATCATTTCTCCCATTACTCGACTCACCCGCCAGCAAGCCAAGTTTCAATGGCCCCAGGAAGCCCAAGAAGCCTTTGATAAATTGAAAGGTCTTTTTACATCGGCTCCCATTCTACAACACCGAGATCCAACCTTATCATATGTACTGGAAGTAGATGCCTCCGAATCAGCGACTGGTGCAATCCTGTCCCAGCGGAGCAGTCCGAAGGCCCTTCTTCATCCAGTTGCCTTTGCTTCTCACAAGTTAAGCCCACCTGAAAGGAACTATGATGTCGGTGACCGAGAACTACTGGCTATAAAATTTGCTTTGGAGGAGTGGAGGTACTTGCTGGAGGGTGCGTCCCAACCCATAATGATCTTTACTGATCATAGGAACCTGGAATATCTCTGAACGGCCAAGCGACTCCAACCTCGACAAGCCCGATGGGCGTTATTTTTCTCCAGATTTAATTTCCACATCTCCTACCGACCGGGTTCCAAGAACGGAAAAGCGGATGCACTCTCCCGAATGTTTCCAGAAGTCAATGAGGCAACTGAGCCTGGGACTATCTTATCTCCACATAACTTCCTTCTTATCCAGCCTGATCTCAAAACTGCCATTAAAGAGGCATCCAGTCAATGCACAGAACCTGAAGTACCCTCATTAAGGAAGAGGGATGGCCTACTGTGGGCCCAAAATAAAATATTTGTTCCTTCTCCAGTGAGACTTCAAGTATTACAGAACTTCCATGACCATAAGTTGGCAGGGCACTTTGGAATCCGGAAAACCTCAGAATTAGTTCACCGCTCCTACTGGTGGCCGGGTTGGAGTCAGGACTGTAAGAACTATGTCCAATCCTGTATTACATGTCAACGTAACAAAGAGTCGAACACTAAGGCTTGAGGGCTCCTGAGACCTTTGCCTGTCCCTGAACGTCCATGGAAGGAGGTCTCTATGGACTTCATTGTAGAACTTCCCCCCTCTGAAAAATTTACTACCATCCTAGTGGTGGTTGACCGCCTCTCTAAGATGGCACACTTCCTGCCCATGATGGGCACCCCTTCTGCTCTGGCTACAGCAAATATTTTTATCAAAGAAATCGTGAGGCTTCATGGTGTTCCCCACAACATCGTATCAGACAGAGGTATCCAATTTACCTCAAAATTTTGGAAGGACCTCTGCAAATCCCTTGAAATAAAGACCTCTCTCTCCTCAGCATACCACCCACAAAGCAACGGTCAAACAGAAAGAACGAATCAAACTCTGGAACAATATCTCCGTTGCTTCTGCTCTTGTTCCCAAGACAACTGGTCCACTCTCCTTCCTTGTGCAGAATTTGCTTACAACAATTCCACTCATTCCGCCATCAACCAAACACCTTTTTGGGCTAATTACGGCTTCCATCCTTCCTTCTTGCCAGACTCCTTCCCTGAAGTGTCAACCCCTGCAGTACAAGACCGGATTAACTTTATCCAAACCAATTTTTTACAGATCCAGGAAACCATGAAAAAGGCCCAAGACAGTTACGAGAAGTACTATAACAGAGGGAGAAGACCAAACCCAAGTTTCAAGATTGGTAACAAGGTATGGCTATCTGCTATTAATCTTAGACTGCCCTGTCCATCCCGCAAACTAGGTCCAAGGTTCATTGGCCCTTTTGAAATTAAGAAAGTGGTGAACCCCGTGGCTTTTGAATTGGCTCTTCCTGTCACATATAAGATACATCCGGTATTCCATGCATCTTTATTGAAGCCAGTGGTCCCTAGCCCTTTTTCTGGAAGAACGGAACCACCACCTCCTCCAATTGAAATTGAAGGTAAAATAGAGTATGAAGTGGAGGCAATAATGGACTGTAGAAAAAGGGGGGGAAAGATCTAGTATCTTGTTAAATGGAAAGGGATACCCTCCAGAAGATAACTCCTGGGAACCGTCCAGCAACTTACACGCCCCTCGTTTAATACGTAATTTTCACAGGAGACAACCAGGAATCTTGCCCAGATTGGGCATCCGGAGGCTGCCCCTTGGGAGGGGGCACTGTCAGAGGGTTAACACAGTCAGAGCCTGTCAGTATCAGCGCGTCCCGGTGCGCCTGCGCGGTAGAGCTGCACATCAACACGTACGGGCACACGATCGGCGGGTACGAGCGCGTGACCCGAACGGGTTAGCACACGTGGGCACACGAACGCATGCACGTACAGCGGGACATCCCCTTGGCGGGCCTATATAAAGGCAGCTATGCCTTGTGCTCATTGCTGGTTTGTCTTCTCAGCTTCCAGTGTTCCCGTTTATTCTCTGCATACCTGTTCCTGCCTATAGTGACCCGGACCGTTTGACTACTCTGCTAATCTTCTCTCCAGTGTTTGACCCTCGGCTTGATTAAGGACTCCTCTGCTTATCTTCTCTCCAGTGTTTGACCCTCGGCTTGATTAAGGACTCCTCTGCTTATCTTCTCTCCGGTGGTTCACCCTCGGCCTGCTAAAAGGACTTGTCTTGCTTAACCCTGTGCTTGCTACTACGATTACCTGGTGTTTGACCCTCGGTCTGCTTAAGGACTTGTCTTGCTTAACCCTGTGCTTGCTACTATGATTACCTGGTGTTTGACCCTCGGCCTGCTAAAAGGACTTGTCTTGCTTAAAACCTGTGCTTCTCCTCAGCTCTGTTCCTGGTTCCAGGTCAAGTGTTGGAGTCCCTGCCAGTCTTCTCTCCAGCTCAGCAACCAGTCCACGCTACACGGGTTCTACACATCTAGAGACACCTTGGTGATCTGCACACCTGCTGGCAACCCGTGCCTCTCCGTGCCTGATACCCTCTGTGCCACCTTCAGGGGTATCTCGCACCTAGTTGCTAGGGAAGCCACTCTCAGCATTCCGGCCTTGGTGAGTACCTGACACAAGTGCTATCACATCCATGGATCCATCCATGCTCAGCCATCCCTCCATGCTCAGCAATATCCTGCAATACTCTGCAATACCCTGCAATGCCCTGCAATGCTCTGCAATACCCTGCAATGCTCTGCAATGCTCTGCAATACCCTGCAATACCCTGCAATACTGTGTAATACCGTGCAATACCCTGCAATATCCCACAATACTCTGCAATACCCTGCAATATCTTGTAATATTCTGCAATACCCCGCAATACTCTGCAATACCCTGCAATACCCTGCAATACCCTGCAATACCCTGCATTACCCTGCAATACCCTGCAATACCCTGCAATACTCTGCAATACCCCGCAATACCCCGCAATACTCTGCAATACCCCGCAATACCATGCAATACTCTGCAATACCATGCAATACTCTGGAATACCCCGCAATACTCTGCAATACCCTGCAATAACCTGCAATACTCTGCAATACCCCGCAATACTCCGCAATACCCCGCAATACCCCGCAATACCGTGCAATACTCTGTAATACCATGCAATACTCTGCAATACCCCGCAATACTCTGCAATACCCTGCAATACCCCGCAATACCCTGCAATACTCTGCAATACCCTGCAATACTCTGCAATACCCTGCAATACCCCGCAATACCCTGCAATACCATGCAATACTCTGAAATACCTTGCAATATTCTGCAATACCCCACAATACCCCCTAATACCATGCAATACTCTGCAATACCCCGCAATACTCTGCAATACCCTGCAATACTCTGCAATACCCCGCAATACTCTGCAATACCCCGCAATAATCTGCAATACCCTGCAATAATCTGCAATACCCTGCAATACTCTGCCATACCCAGCCATACTCTGCCATACCCAGCCATACTCTGCAATACTCGGTGATACCCAGCCATACTCTGCCATACCCTGCCATACCCAGCCATACTCTGCAATACTCATTGATACCCAGCCATACTCTGCCATACCCAGCCATACTCAGCCATACCCAGCCATGCTCGGCCATGCTCAGCCATACTCGGCTGTACTCGGCCTCTGTATGTGGCCAGGCTGTGGAAGTCTCACACATGTGGTATCCCCGTACTCAGGAGTAGTAGGAGAATCTATTTTGGGGTGTCATTTTTGGTATGTACATGCTATGTGTTAGAAATATGGTATAAATGGACAACTTTGTGTTAAAAAAAAAAGCGTTTTAACCACTTCCTGCCCGCTGGCCATCATAAGACGTCTTGACTTTGTGCGGGGATATCTGAATGATGTCTGCAGCTGCAGGCATCATTCAGATATCAGCTTTTTCAGCCGGCGATTCCCTACACCATAAGAATGATCATAGCAGCTGTTCCACTGCTTCAACCCGCCGCCCTCAGGTGCTTCTACCAACTCACCACTACGATTGAAGCCAGGATCGTTTTGTTTTTTTTTTTAATTTCAGGCTTCCCAGTCTAGAGGTGAGATGTGGGGTCTTATTGAGCCCATATCTCACTGTAAAGAGGACCTGTCATGCCATTTTCCTATTACAAGGGATGTTTACATTCCTTGTAATAGGAATAAAAGTGATCAAAAAATTAATTTTTTGGAAAAAAGCATCAAACTAACATAAAGTAAAATGAACAATAAAAAAAAATAAAAATTTCCCTGTGTTCCCGTGTGCTCGCATGCAGAAGCAAACGCATACATAAGTCCCGCCCACATATGAAAATAGTGTTCAAACCACACGTGTGAGGTATCGCTGCGATCGATAGAGCGAGAGCAATAATTTTGGCCCTAGACCTCCTCTGTAACCAGTAAAAAATGGGGATTTTTAAGTAGTGAAGTTTGGCGCCATTCCACGAGCGTGTGCAATTTTGAAGGGTGACATGTTAGGTATCTATTTACTATGCATAACTTCATCTTTCACATTATGCAAAAACATTGGGCTAACTTTACTGTTTTTTTTTTGTTTTTTTTTTACAGCACAAAACTGTTTTTTTCCCAAAAAAAAGCGTTATAAAAATTGCTGCGCAAATACCGTGCGAGATAAAAAGTTGCAACGATCGCCATTGTATTCTCTAGGGTCTTTGCTAAAAAAAACATATATAATGTTTTGGGGTTCTATGTAATTTTCTACAAATAAATGATGATTTTTACATGTAGGAGAGAAATGTCAGAATTGGCCTGGGTGCTCCAGAACACCTGAAGGTGCTCCATGCATGTTGGGCCTCTGTATGTGGCCACGCTGTGTAAAAGTCTCACACATGTGGTATCGCCATACTCAGGAGTAATAGCAAAATGTGTTTTGGGGTGTAATTTGTGGTATGCATATGCTGTGGGTGAGAAATAACCTGCTAATATGACAATTTTGTGAAAAAAAAAAATCGATTTTGCAAAGAATTGTGGGAAAAAATGACAACTTCAAAAAACTCATCATGCATCTTTCTAAATACCTTGGAATGTCTTCTTTCCAAAAAGGGGTCATTTGGGGGGTATTTGTACTTTTCTGGCATGTTAGGGTCTCAAGAATTTATATAGGCCGTCAGTACTTCAGGTGTGATCAATTTTCAGATATTGGCACCATAGCTTTTGGACTCTATAACTTTCAAAAAGACCAAATAATATACACCGATTTTTACCAACGATATGTAGCGGTATAAAATTGGCCAAAATATATGAAGAAAAATTACTAATTTGCTAAATTTTATAACAGAAACGAAGAAAAATGCATTTTTTTTACAGAATTTTCGGTCTTTTTTCTTTTATAGCGCAAAAAATAAAGAACCCAGCGGTGATTAAATACCACCAAAAGAAAGCTCTATTTGTGTGAAAAAAAGGACAAAAAAATTCATATAGGTACAGTGTTCCATGACTGAGTAATTGTCATTAAAAATGTGAAAGCACTGAAAGCTGAAAATTGGTCTGGTTATTAAGGTAGTTTAAGTGCCCAGTGGTCAAGGGGTTAATAAAGACATATTTACATATAAACAAAAATTAGCAAAATCAAAAAAATATATATATAAAATAAAGTTAAAAAAATAAAATAATTAAAAACAAGCTTACATAAGCAGATAAAGAAAACAGCTTTTTGCCCAAATAACATAGAAAGAAACACACTTTTTTTCTTTCCTTGTCAAATTTGTTTATTGGAATTGAACAAATTACAAAGATAAGTTAAAAAGCAGAACAAAAAGAGAACATGTCTGGGTATAACAGAGGATTAAGAAAGACATGCATGAATCTATCCATTAACTATATAGGGGGTGGCGTGGATAGGGGGGGCGCCCGTGCAGGAGGAAGGAGGTACTGATTCCTCTATAGAGATCTTTATGTCACTCAAGAGACTACCAGCATAAGGAAGTAGATCCTGGTCCCCCTCTTTAGATCTTTATATCACTAGAACACTGTTTCTCAACTCCAGTCCTCAAGGCGCCCCAACAGGTCCTGCTTTCAGGCCTTCCATTATTTTTCACAGGGAATTTGATCAGTTTTACTGCCTTAGTAATTACCACAGCTGTTTCATCTGAGGGAAATCCTGAAAACATGACCCGTTGGGCGTCTTGAGGACTGGAGTTGAGAAACACTGCACTAGAAGACCATCAGCAGGAGGAAGGAGGTCCTGATTCCTCTACAATGTATAGAGATCTTTAGTTAGACCTCATTTAGAATACTGTGTCTGTAGTTCTGGAGACCCCACTTACAAAAAGATTTTGATAAGATCTGCAAGAGAAAAAAATGTAAACCCCATTAATGGAAATGCCTCTTCATAGTAAGTTAAAAAATATGGAATGGTCTTCTTCAGGAGCTGGCTCTATCCAACTCATTTGATAAAAGAAAAGCCGAATACGTTTCTGAATGCACAGTATATAACTTGCTATTCACATTCTAAGTACTAACACCAGGATTTTCTGATGAAGGGAACATCTGAGGAGACCAGGAAGGATTTTTTCTTCCATGCTGGAGAACATTGGACCATGCTATAGAAAGGTTATTTGGCTTCCTCTGGATCAGCCTTGGTTTTTTTTGGGTTCTATATATGCAGATTTTTTTTTTTTTTCTATTGGTTAAACCTAATGGAGTTGTGTGATTTTTCACATATGTAGCCTCAAAGGGTAGTGCCAATTGTGTTTTACAAAGAACCCATAAAGTGAAATGATGCCATAGCCCCCCTTTAAGGCTTTCACTGTGCGCAAAACAGCATTCTTCCTGTATCAGCTTTTCTTTCCACATTAGAGAACCCGTCGGTCTTCTCTCCTCCAACACCCTGGGCTTGTCTGCGCTGCGATCTCTCCCCACCCGGCATCTGCATTCCTGCAGCTATTGACCACCTGATGGCTGTAATTTAAGAATGTGCGACCCTTTAATAAATAGGTGCATTTTAATTCAAATATTTCAAGGCTATGGCCCGTTTCAGAGGAAGCAGGCTGCGGGCACTCGCTGGAAGAATGAGCTGGAGCAAAAGCACAATTTAATTCCTAATCAACTCAGAAGGGTCAATTTGTCAGTGTTTTTATCCAGGATTCTCACAACTTTCACCTTTGATAAATAGACCCCAAAGTCAATCCGAACCCCAATCACTAATACCTCACAGAACCTTTAACATGATAATGTAATTTCTAAAGTCATTTTTAATGTTTATAATTCTGCAATTTTCATTAAAATAATCCCTGGTTGATCCTGTCATAGAGGTTCTGGTTCAGGCACTTCCTGTTATAGGGTGGCAACCAGTGGTGGCCCATCCATACAGGGCGCAGGGATGCCACCCCCTTAAGCCATGTGTCCGGCCCCTAATCTACATGCAGGGCGCTGGACGCATGGATTCCAATGGGGTTCACCCCATTGAACTGAATGGGCTGCCCTATGCATATAGGATGATAATATGCAAAAACGCACATATGTGTGGCATGATTTTGCATGTGCTCATGAAACGCTATAGTGTGAATGCAGCCTTAAGGCCTGTTCACACATGCATGTTATGGTAAAAATGCATGCATTACCACATCTTGCGGTAACAGGCCATGGATGGCAGAGAGGAAGGGGCCTGTAAATATGTAATTTACTGTCCCCTTGCTTTTCTGAATGAGTGAGCGTACTGATGATTGCCCCCCAATGGGGCTCCTAAAAATTGTAAAAAAAATAATCAAAAACCATACTAGAAAATAATAAATAAAGTAAAAGTCCACTGCCCTACTGGCCAGTGTTGCCAACCGTCAGTATTTTTACTGGCAACCAATAAAAAAACCTGACACTTTTCTCCTGCCAGTAAATGTCAGTGACAGAAAAAAGTTGCCAGTAAAAAATATGGCTGTGATGTTCGGAGACCATCCGAGTGCCTGTTACAGTGTGTTCAGGCGGAGCCATTGGGAGGCGGGTCTAGTGAAGGTGGTGCCTGAGCAGGTAATGTGACCTCATGGTGCAAGGGAGCTGAGCGGAGCAGCCGGAACCTCGTGTGCAGGTCTTCAGGATGGGAGCGGGACTGTCAGTGCTGTTTGGACTGGAGTGGACTGAAGGGACCACCTGACATGGAGAGAGACTGTCACTGTGATTCAGCAGGGGTCGTCTCATGTTGGCGAGGTGTCATCATCTGTGCTGCTGCACACTGCTGTCACTGTCACTGTGAGAGTCAATTTCATGTATGTGTGCTGCCCATTCTCATTTCTTGCCATCCTGAGTCCTGTCCCTGACCTACTGTACTTACTTACTATATCGAAAATAAAATAAGAAATATGTTTTTTGCCTTAATATCTACCTTACATCGCATTGCTAATTGCATATTGCACTTGTTTGTGGCCTAAATACTTAAATTTGAACTAAAACTGTAATTTTCGGAAATGCCAGTAAAAACTTGGCCGTGCCAGTAAATTTTGGGTGCCATTTTAGTAAATTTCAATCTGGTAGGTTGGCAATAGGGATGGCATCGGTTGTTCGTGTGTTTGCCGAATAGCGAACAATTTGGTGTGTTCGCAGCAAATTAGAAAGCCGCGGAACACCCTTTAAAAGTCTATGGGAAAAATCAAAAGTGCTAATTTGAAAGGCTTATATGCATGGTATTGTCATAAAAAGTGTTTGGGGACCTGGGTTCTGCCCCAGGGACATGTATCAATGCAAAAAAAGTTTTAAAAACGGCCATTTTTTCGGGAGCAGTGATTTTAATAATGCTTAAAGTGAAACAATAAAAGTGTAATATTCCTTTAAATTTTGTACCTGAGGGGTGTCTATAGTATGCCTGTAAAGTGGCGCATGTTTTCCGTGCTTACAACAGTCCGAGAGCAAAATGACATTTCTAAAGGAAATAAAAGTAATTTAAAAGTACTCGCGGCTGTAATGAATTGTTGGTCCCGACTCCTGGCAATACACATAAAAGTTCATTGATAAAAACGGCATGGGATTCCCCCACAGGGGAACCTCGAACCAAAATTACGTAACCGGGTGGCCTCACCCCCTCTGACGCTACGGGGAAGCCATAGGGATGTCCCTGTGCGTCAGAGGGGGGCGGACCGGGTGGCCCGGTGACGTCATCGCGTGGCCCCGCCCTCAGTTATAAAAGAGCTGTCACCTGAAAGCGGCGGTGTTCGAACAAATTAATTTGCCTGTTCGCATGTTCTGGTGCGAACCGAACCGGGGGGTGTCCGGCCCATCCTTAGTTGGCAACACTGCTACTGGCACAGCCACTGCTCTACTGAATGACACCAACCTCTGCCCTACTGACACATCCATTACCTTACTGACACCGTCCACTGTCCTACTGTCACTCTCTATGCTTAATACATTTTAAATGTTTGTTTACATTTATTTATAAGAGTGTGTATATAATATATATATATATATATATATATATATATATATATATATATATATATATAGCGGGTGAAATAAGTATTGAACACGTTACTATTTTTCTAGGTAAATACATTGGGGATGGAAAGTATTCAGAACCCCTTAAATTTTGCACTCTTTGTAATATTGCAGCCATTTACTAAAATCATTTAAGTTCATGTTTTTTCCTCATTAATGTACACACAGCACCCCATATTGACAGAAAAACACTGAATTGTTGACATTTTTGCAGATTTATTAAAAAAGAAAAACTGAAATATCACATGGTCCTAAGTATTCAGACCCTTTGCTGTGACACTCATATATTTAACTCAGGTACTGTCCATTTCTTCTGATCATCCTTGAGATGGTTCTACACCTTCATTTGAGTCCAGCTGTGTTTGATTATACTGATTGGACTTGATTAGGAAAGCCACACACCTGTCTATATAAAGACCTTACAGCTCACAGTGCATGTCAGAGCAAATGAGAATCATGAGGTCAAAGGAACTGCCTGAAGAGCTCAGAGACAGAATTGTGGCAAGGCACAGATCTGGCCAAGGTTACAAAAACATTTCTGCTGCACTTAAGGTTCCTAAGAGCACAGTGGCCTCCATAATCCTTGGAAGACGTTTGGGACAACCAGAACTCTTCCTAAAGCTGGCCATCCGGCCAAACTGAGCTATCGGGAGAGAAGAGCCTTGGTGAGAGAGCTAAAGAAGAACCCAAAGATCACTGTGGCTGAGCTCCAGAGATGCAGTCGGAAGATGGGAGAAAGTTGTAGAAAGTCAACCATCACTGCAGCCCTCCACCAGTCGGGGCTTTATGGCAGAGTGGCCCGACAGAAGCCTCTCCTCAGTGCAAGACACGTGAAAGCCCGCATGGAGTTTGCTAAAAAAAAACACCTGAAGGACTCCAAGATGGTGAGAAATAAGATTCTCTGGTCTGATGAGACCAAGATAGAACTTTCTGGCCTTAATTCTAAGCGGTATGTTTGGAGAAAACCAGGCATGGCTCATCACCTGTCCAATACAGTCCCAACAGTGAAGCATGGCGGTGGCAGCATCATGCTGTGGGGGTGTTTTTCATTTGCAGGGACAGGAGGACTGGTTGCAATAGAGGGAAAGATGAATGCGGCCAAGTACAGGGATATCCTGGACGAAAACCTTCTCCAGAGTGCTCAGGACCTCAGACTGGGCCGAAGGTTTACCTTCCAACAAGACAATGACCCTAAGCACACAGCTAAAATAATGAAGGAGTGGCTTCACAACAACTCCGTGACTTTTCTTGAATGGCCCAGCCAGAGCCCTGACCTGATTTTCTTGGGGAGTGTGATCTGCATTACCTTGTTGTTTATGGTAGAGTCTTTTTAGAATTACTTTATGAACAAACAACTGGAGATCCTTGTATATTTTAAATTTGTCTAGATTTTGGCTTGGGCAAAAATTCAGTCCCTTTTTCAAGACTGATGTCTCTTCCTCGGAGACGATATGTGAGGATAAATTGATTACACTTATGCCGCGTACACACGGTCGGACTTTTCGTCTACAAAAGTCCAACGGACGCTGACGGACTAAAGCTGGCTGGTAATCCGATCGTGTGTGGGCTTCTCCGGACTTTCAACGGACTTTTTTAGCCTAAAATCCGACGGACTTTAGATTTGAAGCATGCTTCAAATCTTTACGTCGTAAGTACGACGGACCCCGAAGTCCGCTCGTCTGTATGCTAGTCCGACGGACAAAAAAACGACGCATGCTCATAAGCAAAAACTAAACGGAAGCACTCGGTCTAGTAAAACTAGTGTTCGTATTGTAGGTAGCACATTCATCACGCTGCAAAATCTGTGATCGTTCAATGCAGCGCATTTTATTTCTTCTTTACGAAGGCTCTAAAGAACGAAGGTGTTTTGCTGTTCATAATCAGAGTTCTCCCAAACTGATTTCTGGATTCTTTTTCTCTTTGATCTCATGAATGATATAGTATGCCTTTTTAAAACAATGTTTCCATACTAATAATACTTTTTCCCCCTTTTTTTTTTTTTTTTTTTTTTTTTTAGGTTTGTAAAGTTAACACAAAGAACCCATTATTATTTTTTTTTTTTATAGTGTTTATTTTTTAGTTTTTAGATAAAGTTAACCCAAAGCACCGTTTTTGGTTACGTAATTTTTTTGATTTTCAAGACTTACCACTTGAACATTATTAACATTAGTAATGTATTTTTGGTGTGTTTTTTTTCAAACTCAATGAGATTGTTGTCCCTTGTTAATTTAACATTGTGTGTAAAATCAATGATTTCAAAGAAAACACATAAAGTCTTTTGCTAAACTCAAAAAATATCCATTTATTCATGGTCAAAATAAAATAAAGAGGAAGTCAACGCTGGAAAAAGTCGGTGTACCAGAAAATTGGGATCTTGAGGAGTCCATATAAGAGGGAGCACAATCTGGTCCAAGAATCCCAGAGATCAACAGCACCAGCAGATGATCTAGATGTCCCCAGACTGTGGTCCTACAACAGCCTGCGTCTTCTGTCAGACCAGACTGAACCCAGGTCATCATTTTCTTCTCTTCCCTGCAGCCTTTCCTCCACGCTGCCCTGCAGCCTTCCCTGTAGCCTTCTTTTGAGGCTGTGGCTCTGGTGTTTCAGTTGTGGCAGGAGGAGGAGGAGGAGGAGGAGGAGGAGGAGGGGGGGCTGCCTCATGTAGTTGGGTGTTTTGTGTTAGCGTGCCCTGCAGCCCCTTATGGATTGTTTCCCCAAATAGGCGCTCACAAATGAGGCGCTGCTCCCTATTCATCTGAAGAAGCCTGCTGGCTAAGTAGCAGCCATAGGATTCTTCCGCTTCGGGGGGGCTCCTTAAAAAACGGGTGGCCTCTTGCATGAGGCGCAGGGATGCGTCCTGTGTGACCATCCCCTTCCTGGCCCTTTTTTTGGGAAGGTGGAGGGGAGGCACTTGGGATTCGGTCAGGCTCCTACTGGGCCCAGCCACCTCACTTGGCCCAGCCACCTCACTTGGCCCAGCCACCTCACTGGGAGCAGCCACCTCACTGGGAGCAGCCACCTCCTGCCTGACACTGGGCCCAGCCTCCTCCAGGATGATGGTGAATCCGGCCTCCTCCAGGCTGTCCATGGGCCCGGTCTCCTCCTGCCTGCCACTTTCCCCACATTCCTCCTGGATGGACTCATCCTGTGTATAAAAAAAGGACAATAGTTTGAGTATATTTTTTGGGGTTCATCAATGACACACAGTTTGCTTCTCATGAATAGCAAATTCAATGTGAATACTTCTCTTTAATAAAAGAGTCTAATCAGACACCCTAATTATTTCAAGCAGGTGCCAAACATATTTAGCCACTACTGTCAATTGATATGTATACCCAATTTTGAGTGCCAAATTATTTTAGACAATTATAACATCCAGTTAACATCATTAATATTAGTACAGTAAATATTTGTTAAAATAATTTACCTGACTCCAGATGGTCATATCTGGTTCATCCAGGATGGAAGACCCAGCTTGCTCCTCATCAGCCTCTGCTGGGGTGGAGGGAAGGGTGGAGGGAAGGGTGGAGGGAAGGGTTGAAAGTGATGGCCTGGCTTCATTCTGGTCATCCAGAAAACGGAGTTGATTGTAGTACCACAGCCTGGGTACATAAACATCATCTGCTGATGCTCCTGATCTCCTTGATTCCTGGATCTTCTTATGCTCCCTCTTATACATGTTCCTCAAGACCCCAATTTTCTTGAGCAATGTCTCCATTGTTGCTTCCGGGATGGTCGCCTGGACAAAGGCCAGAAGTCTCTCCAGCGTTGACTTCCTCACATGCTTAGCATAATACTGAGGGTGTTTCACCTCCCACAAATTCCTCATCTCTCGATATTTGGAAATAAAAGATGTAAGGAACTCTGGAT